>NC_133654.1:28316016-28616016 GCF_009905375.1 Apium graveolens | reverse complement strand
AACATCAACATTAAATGAATGTCTTTATCATTTCTTTCTATCTCAGAATGAACCAAAGAAAGTGGAAGAAACTCTTCAAGATAATGATTGGGTACAAGCAATGCAGGAATAGTTAAATGAATTTGAAAGAAATAAAGTCTGGACCCTAGTGCCAAGACCAAAGAACAGATCCATTGTTGGCACAAAATGGGTGTTGAGAAATAAAACTGACAGTGATGGCATAATTACAAGAAACAAAGTAAGGCTGGTTGCTAAAGGTTACTCTCAATAGGAGGGTATTAACTATGATGAAACATTTGCTCCAGTTGCTAGATTGGAAGCCATAAGAATCTTTTTGGCTTATGCTGCTTACAAGAAGTTTAAAGTCTTTCAAATGGATGTGAAAAGTGCTTTTCTCAATGGAGAATTGGAAGAAGAGGTATGTTAGTCCCTTAACAATATAGCAAGAATTACAGAAGGGGGTTGAATGGAATTCTTGAACCTTTTTCTTGAAATAAAAATGTTCAACTCGATTATGGATATATTTGTTTTGATTAGCACAATGCGGAATGTAAACTTGAATGAATCAAAACATAAGTAATTAAAAACAAGAGTCTTTAAAAACTTTCTGGTGGATTTAAACAATTCCACCAGAGATATATTTAATATATCGAGAGGACTCTGTGTGCAGAATTGCTCACAGCTGCTTACACAAAATAGAACTGCTAAGAACACAGGAAATGCTAAAGATAGTGCTTACAAAGATTTCTCTGTTGTTGTTTCTTAGCTATCTCAGTTATTTTTCTATTTGCTACTCTCTTGGTTTATATATTACCAAGATTACAAAGTCAAAAGAACTGAATAAATATAAAATCTAACAGTCTTGATCTTTGCTGCTTTTCGTCCTCTATTACCCAGTTAATGAGCTTCCACAATATACTTGTATCCAACTCAACGTCTGTGTGTCAGCTTTCACTGTTCAACTGATGTTTGAATCTTGATATGATCAACTGTCGACTTTCAGATCATCCGTCGATGACTTAATTGATCATCCGTCAACTGCTATGTTAAACATCCGTTGATAGTCATTTGATCATCCGTCGAGGCTTTGTTAAGCATCCGTTGGTAGCTATTTTGGTCATCCGTTGAAGCTTTGTTAATCATCCGTTGGTAGCTATTTTGTCACTTGACTTCATTTCACTTATACAGAATTACAAGACATTGCTTATGTACAGTTAATCAACCTATTCTGCATATCTAGTTAAAGTCAACATGACTTATATGCTACTCCAGATTCTATACAAAGGTGCATACAACACTGTGCTACAAACTTATTATTACATAAGCTACTCACTCGATGGATAATAAGTTAATCATCCGTCGGGACTATAGTGAGTTATCAGTCGGGACTATAATTCTTATCCGTCGAGTGCTACATTATTTCACTAAGTAAAATCTACTTAGATGTTTTGTTTAGGTAATCATCAAGTACTCAACATATTCACAACAATCTCCCCCAATTTATGTCTACTGGAATTATAGCCATAAATTAAGAGATACTTGATGATAACAAAACATCCTAAACATATATTTTTAAAGATAAGTAGATAGAACTGAAAGTGCTTCAATTTAAACAAAAATGTACAAGGTTTGGCTCACAGTCAGTTCAAGATGCTCCTCTAGTCTGAGCAGATTTTTCTAGTTTCTTGAAGGTCTGGATCTTCTTCCAAGCTTTCTGTTGTTTTCTTCAATTTGATTCTGAAGCTGTCTGTGGAATTCTAATTCATCAGATTCTGAGAGATCTAATATTTCTTGCATTTCCAAGAGAGTCTCATTGCTAGAGATACTCAATTGGTCTTCTAACCTGAAGAATCTTCTCACACCCTTGTCATCCATGAATTCCATCAGCCAGTAGGGCCTTAGATGCACTCTTCTCCCTGTGTATGGGATGATAAGAGTTTTGGGTAGTGCATCTTTGGCTCTAACACTCCTTAGCTCTTCAATCTTCTTCAATACTAATCTTCTTGCAGTTACATTGAACCCAAAGTTTTTCTTGAAGGATGAATAGACTTTGATCAACACAGCTTGGCTTTCTTGAAGTATCATGTAAAGAGGCCACTGAATCTCCCTTCCCCCTTTGTACTTGAACACCAACCTTTCAGGTAGGTTTCTGTATGCATCAATTGCCCTTACCTCATCCAGCTCCTCCAGATAAAGGTTTAGATCTGACAATTCTTTGATGTCACACAAGTACAAGTAGTCTCCCCTGTTGACCTTGGGTTGAGCTTTGACTACTGACTTGGATTTGAGAGGTGACAGCTTCACTTTCTTGACTGCCCTTGATTTTGTCCTTCTTGGCTTAGTAAGAATTGGCAAGTTGAAGTCAGGAATTGGTAATTTATCCCACTCTATTGGCTCATCCTTTGGCACAATAGGCTCTCCATGTATGTTCCTGAAGGGGTCCACCACCCTTATGTCTTCAAATACCACAGAGGGCTTTGATGCTTGAGTTTCAGCTTGAGTGGATTCCTTTGGAAATTGATCTTCCAATTCCTTGTCAACAACATCCAACTTTCTTTTTGTTCTTTTAGCCAGTTCTTTCTTTCTTGGGGATTTCTTCTATTTTTCAATCTTCTTCTCTGATTCAGTAGCTTGAGATGGTTGAGAGGGAATTTGTTGAGAAGAATTCACAGCCTGTAGCTTGGCCAATATAGCAAACTGTTCTTTCTTTTATTTAGACTTCTTTGCATCTAGAGCAGCTTGCCTCTTTTCCTACTTCAATCTGGCTTTTTCTTCTTCCTTTGCATGAGCAAATTGTGGATGTCCAGCTACCACACAAATTTCCTTCCCATTTCTGAATATCTTTGCAATTCTCTTTCTTGAGGCTGAATCAGCTGGATCTTTGTAGAGGAGAATAGATCTTGACAGAAGCTTCTTTTCATCAGGCTTGGGTATCTCATACACAGAATCCATAGGGTTCTTCAAAGATAACTTTGGATAGTTTGCCCTTGGTTTAAGAATTATCTCAGCCTTTATAGTCTTGATGCAGGAAGATTGTCCTTTCTCCAGATAGTTCATGCTCATCTCATTCACATTGATTGGCTTGACATGAGAGTGATGGATGGCTGACTGATCTGGTTCCTTGACTAATTGAAACTTTTTCTGTATTTCCTCATCAATCTTTTTCCAGTTGATCAGAGTTAACTCTCCTTTATCAGCATCTTTCAAATTTGTTGCTGCTGCATTTATAAGATCTATACCATCTGCAACTGGTGGCTTGGAGATAGTAATTGAAGGTACAATTACTTTGCTGATTTGAACTAGAAGTTTCTCCCCCTCAGTTGGTCCTTTCTCCCCTTACTTGATTCTCTCTCCCCCTTTTTGTTATCATCAAGTGGAGGAGTTAGGCCTTGTGCTTTAGCCAGTTGCATAAGAAGATTTGTCCGAGTCTGTTGATTTTGAAGAAGTAGAGCCACTGAATTCTCAATAACCTGAAATCTGTTCTCCAGCTTGGCTATCTTCTTGTCAGAATCTGATTCTCTCCTTAATCTTAGTAATAGATCATGCATGGTACCATATGGCATTATTAAATCCAGCTTCTCAGAGTTATATGCCTTCAAGTCAGCTATATCCTTTTTCAATTCATCCACACTGAGATTCTGTCTTGAGTGTTGGATCTTCATTAAATGTAAGGAGTTTAGGTGAGCTTGAAGAACAGCCTTGGTACCAGCATCTGAAGCTTCCTGAAGGGCCTGCTGAATAGCTATTACTTGTTTTACCAAAGACACCTCAAATTGCCCTGGTGAAAATTCCTTTGCCCATGCCCATTTAGGTAAACTGAAAGCAGAACTTGGGCCTTCAGCTCCCCCTAAGTTCATGCTTCCATCCAAAGAACCAGATCCATCATCATCAGAATTTACTCCAAATTCTTCAGATGGCTCTCCAGCTTGAGAAGGCATCCTGTTCATAGAAGCTTTATCTCTTTGAAGAGATTCTGTGGTGTGCACTAAATTCAAAGTCTGTTCTGCCTCCACATTGCCCTGAGCAGCCAACAGTTGATAGGCTGAAACAGGGTGAGTAAAAGTGTCAGCATCCAAGGAAATGTTATCAATTACAGCTTTGTAATGTTGCTGAAATTGTCTTTCCTTTTCAGCATCATCCACAATCATTGACTCACTAGCAATGGCTGGTTCCATCCTTATTTCTCCAGTACCTGCCTTTCTCTCATATTCTCTCTTTTGTTGCATCAGGGTCTCACCCTGGCTCCCCACCCTCACACCCTCACCTTCACCTACTAAGGTGGGACTCCTCTCACTCACTTTTGCCAATCCTGAATGAATGGATTGCTGAGATTCACTATTTTCCTCTCCTTTTGCCTGGGAGCAACCCAACCTCTCACTCAATGCACTCTCCTCTCTCAGTCCTAAGAGTGATTGTATTACCACCAAATCTTCTGCACTTGAAATTATTGAAGTTTGAAGTTGTGCAGAGACACTCGACGGATAAGTGATATCCGTCGGGTGAGTGGTAAAGCTATCCGACGGATAACTGCTGTTAAGCTTATCTGTCGGGATACAATCACTACTCGACGGATGAGCAATATCCATCGAGAGAGTAGAAATGAATGAGGTGGGAAGAGAAACTATTGTTGACTCTGTGTTGATTGAAGTTATTTGAGGCACAGATGTCACAATAGAATCAGAAAGAATTGGCAAGTGAGCCAACAAATCATCTAAAAGATGATGCTCACTTACACTAGATTTTGGCTTCCCCAACAGAGTTAAAGAAGGGGAATCAGGAATTAAAGTGTTTATCATGTCCACTTCCAGTGAGTTAGTTGGTGAGTATTGTGTTTCTGTGGCTTCTATTATGAGAGATTTTGGCTGTGACTCCACATTTATTGGAGCCACATCAATCTGAATTTGAGAAGGTGCAGGGACTGTGTCTTTAGCACCAGTTTGCACTAAGTGTGTGCCCTGTGCATCCCCAGTTGTTTTGGATTTCTTCTTTCTAGTGTAAGTTTGGTGTGAGCTTGTGTCCCTAACCCTCTTGGCCTGTACTCTTGGATGAGAGCTTTGTTCAATAGCCACATCCTTTTGGGAGGATGCAGCTAGAAGTGAGCTTTTGTCCTTTTTAAGCACTACAGTTTGTTGGGAAACTGCAGTGTAGCTAGGCTGGGATTCACTCAACTCTCCAACCTTATCCTTGGGGTTTCTTTGATGTTCACCCCTTCCCTCACCTATCTTACCCTCCTTCACACTCCCCTCTTTGGCTTTGGTAGATTTTTCAACTGGTACCTTTTGAGAGATACCAGAGGGGGTTTTCTTTGATTTGGATTTAGAAATTGCAGTTGTTTTGGCAGCTTTGGTAGGCAACTGTTTGGTCATTGTCAAAGTTTCCATAGCTAAGCCTGAAGTCAAAGAAATAGAAGAGATTGGAATAGTTGAGGGTCTGGATGAACTTACCTCACTTACCTGAGGTGTCAGCATTACAGGAAAATAGAACATTGGCACATCCTTGTGATGGTTGGCTCTGTTCAAGTCTGCAATGATTCTTCTCTCTTGAACCCAACAAGCTAATTTGTTGTTTGGGTTCTCAAGTTCAATCTCTTGACAAAGATGGTTAGCCAAAAGCATAAAAAATCTAGCATAGTAAATATTCTTTCCTCTTTTGGCTAAGTCACCTAGTTTAAAACCTAACTCATACACAACAAGGTCACTGAAATTGTAATATTTGTCTGTAACTAGCATGTATAGCATGTTAAGCATGGAAATGTTCACAGAATCAAAATTACTGATTTTTCCAGAAAAGACTTTAGTTACTACATCACATAAGTAACTCCATTCCTTCCTAAGACCTAGTCTTCTAATTTCACTTAGTTTTGCAGTAGGAAGTGCATAATGAATGGAATTGAGCATATTGACAATATCAGTGTCAGTGTGTGGTGCAGTTACATTATCATCAGGAATCTTGAAACATGCTTTTATGACATCACTATTGATACATAAATCATTACCTTTGATGGTTAGAGTGATGGTTTTGTCAGTAGAGTTATAGATTGTTGTTGTCCACATCTCCTCAACAACTTCACAATAAATTGTGGGTGATTCCAGCATGGCAAAACTTAACTTGCAGTTGTTCACGAAGTCCATCATCTTATGATAGTCTTCAGATTGCTGAATCCCCTTATTGACCAAGGCAGTGAAGTTGTTCTTCTCATAGATGAACCCAGTCTGTGACATGATCTTAATTACGGGTGCCATTGTTAGAGAAGAAAAGCTTGAAGAGAAAGAGGATTTTTGCTTGAGAGAGAATGAAGTAACACAGTTGAATTTGAGAATGATAAAAGAAAATGATTAGAATGAAATAAGCTTTTATACTTTACTCAAAATCAACTGATAAAAATAATAAAGAGAAGTAAATTACCCAATAGTCTAAAATAGCCGTTTTAAAATAAACTGTAAAAATTCCACCCATTATCCGTTGTATAATGCTTACCAACTGTAAGTATACTCGATGGATAATGTTCAGGGAATTAACGGTTAAGATTTAGACACTTCGACGGATGAGGATAAGTTGATATCCGTCGAGCTTTAAAATACTCCAGAAAAGTAATTGATTTTTATTTACAATTTGTATATCGACGGATGACTCAACTCGATGGATAATGGTCATCCGTCGAGATGCAAATTTTGACTTAGCCAAAATTTTCATCCAAGACTAAAAATCAGTTAAATTTCTGGCTACTTTTCAACTTGCAAAATAATTCAGATAAATTCAAGAGTAATTAAGCATACCTAACTCACTTACCAACCTAGAAAAGGTGGATTCATCAAGTGGCTTGGTAAAAATATCTGCAAGTTGCTTCTCACTTGGAACAAAATGTAACTCTACAGTACCATTCATTACATGTTCCCTTATGAAATGGTACTTGATGTCTATATGCTTTGTCCTTGAATGTTGCACTGGATTTTCAGTGATGGCAATTGCACTTGTGTTGTCACAGAAA
Organism: Apium graveolens; assembly: GCF_009905375.1. Classification (NCBI taxonomy): domain Eukaryota; kingdom Viridiplantae; phylum Streptophyta; class Magnoliopsida; order Apiales; family Apiaceae; genus Apium; species Apium graveolens. The sequence continues at coordinate 28,609,028 of NC_133654.1, read as the reverse complement.
ATAGGAATCCTTTCAACTTGCAAACCATAGTCTAGCAATTGATTTTTCATCCATAAAATCTGTGTACAGCAACTGCCAGCAGCAATATATTCAGCTTCAGTTGTAGAAGTAGAAACTGAATTTTACTTTTTACTGAACCAGGACACAAGCTTGTCTCCTAAAAATTGACAGGTTCCTGTTGTGCTTTTTCTATCAATTCTGTAACCTGCATAATCTGCATCTGAATAACCAGTTAGATCAAAGCCAAAATCTCTAGGATACCAAATGCCAAGGTTTGGTGTTCCTTTGAGATATCTGAAGATTCTCTTAATAGCTATCAAATGAGACTCTCTAGGATCAGCCTGAAATCTAGCACACAAACATGTAGCAAATATTATATCTGGCCTACTAGCTGTTAAGTACAGAAGTGAGCCAACCATGCCTCTATAACTTGAAATATCCACAGACTTTTCAGTAGTGTTTAGTTCAAGCTTAGTTGTAGTGGCCATGGGAGTTTTTGCAGATGTGCAATCCATTAGATCAAACTTCTTTAAAAGATCAAAAATTTATTTAGTTTGACTAATGAATATTCCATCACTAACTTGCTTAACTTGTAAACCAAGAAAGTAAGTTAGTTCTCCCATTATACTCATTTCATACTTGCTTTGCATCAGTTTGGAAAACTTTTTACAAAGTTTCTCATCTGTAGAGCCAAAAATAATATCATCTACATAAATTTGAACAAGTATGCTAGAGCCATTCACATTTTTGAAAAATAAAGTTTTATCTACAGTACCTCTTGTGAAGTGATTTTCCAAAAGGAACTTTGATAAAGTGTCATACCAGGCTCTAGGTGCTTGCTTCAGTCCATAAAGTGCTTTCAGTAGATAATAGACATATTCTGGGAAATTTGGATCTTCAAAGCCAGGAGGTTGACTTACAAACACTTCTTCCTCCAAATCTCCATTCAGAAAGGCACTTTTGACATCCATTTGATAGACCTTGAAATTGGCATGGGCTGTATAGGCTAAGAAGATTCTGATGGCTTCAAGTCTTGCAACAGGAGCAAATATTTCATCAAAATCTATTCCTTCTTGCTGACAACAGCCTTTAGCAACCAATCTTGCTTTGTTCCTTACTACTATGCCATTTTCATCCATCTTGTTTCTGAATACCCATTTGGTGTCTATTGGATTCTTTCCTGTAGGCTTGGGTACCAGCTTCCATACTTTATTCCTTTCAAATTGGTTTAGCTCCTCCTGCATAGCTAAAATCCAATCAGGATCTTACAAGGCTTCTTCTACCTTCTTTGGTTCTTTCCTTAGACAGGAAGCTGCTGTATAGACATTCTTCTTGAGTTGCTCTCCTGGTTTGAACTCTGGAAGAAACATCACCAATAATCAGTTCAAAGGGGTGATCTTTTGTCCATTTTCTTGGTTGAGGTAGATTAGCCCTAGATGAAGAGACCTCAATGTTGTCTTGATGTGTGATTGAGTTTTGATTGCTAGAAACTCCCCCTGAGTTTGTGGATCTTTGATTTGAGATTGGGGTGCTTTCTATGGGTGATCTGCCTTGACTTCCTGCTCCTTTTGATAACCCGACGGATGGTGAATTTTGAGTATCGATGGATGAGGCAGGTTATCTTCCGACGGATAATACAGATTGCCTCCCGACGGATGAAGCATTATGTAACTCGACGGATGTTGAGTTTTGTGCTTCATTTGTAGTAGATTTGTCTGCATGATCCTTAGACACTGTTTCTTGATCACTCTCATCATCACTTTCATCACTGACCATCTCAACATTTTCGAATTTGAGGCTCTCATGGTAATCTCCATCTTTTAGTCCTTCAATCTTTTTATCATCAAACACAACATGGATAGATTCAACAACAATGTTGGTTATTAGATTATAGACTCTATATGCTTTACCAACAACATATCCAACAAAAATTCCTTCATCTGCTTTAGCATCAAACTTCCCATTTTGATCAGTTTAATTTCTCAGAATATAGCATTTACAGCCAATGACATGAAGAAAGTTCAGAGTTGGCTTCTTGTTCTTGAACAATTGATAAGGTGTCATGCATCTTGCTTGATTAATCAGAGAGATGTTCTGAGTGTAGCATGCAGTGTTTACAGCTTCAGCCCAGAAGTATGTTGGTAGTTTTGATTCTTCAAGCATTGTCCTTGTAGCTTCAATAAGAGATCTATTCTTTCTTTCCACTACTCCATTCTGTTGTGGAGTCCTTGCTGCTGAAAACTCATGCAAGATTCCATTTTCCTCATAAAATGCTCTCATGACATAGTTCTTGAACTCAGTTCCATTATCACTCCTGATTCTTCTAACTTTGAAATCAGGATGATTTTTAACTTGCCTTATGTGATTGATGATGATTTCACTAGCCTCATCTTTGGACTTTAGGAAATAGGTCCAAGAGAACTTTGAGAAATCATCTACAATTACTAGGAAAAATCTTTTCTTTGAGATTGACAATATATTGACTGGTCCAAACAAATCCATGTGAAGTAGTTGTAGAGGCTCTTCAATTGCTGAATCAAGTTTCTTCCTGAATGATGCTTTAATCTGCTTCCCTTTTTGGCAGGCATCACACAGTCCATCCTTTGTAAACTCCACCATAGGAATGCCTATAACTAGCTCTTTCTTCACCAGCTCATTTATGGTCTTGAAGTTCAAATAGGATAGCTTCTTGTGCCATAGCCAACTTTCATCTTGACTTGCTTTACTAAGAAGACAAGTTACAGATTCTGCTTTAGTTGAGTTGAAGTCAGCTAGATACACATTTCCTCTTCTCACACCAGTGAGAACCACTTTGTTGTTTTGATTATTAATCACAATACATGTTTCTTTGTTGAAGGTTACTGAGTTGCCTTTATCACAAAGCTGGCTGATACTCAACAGATTGTGTTTGAGACCATCCACTAAGGCAACCTCTTCAATGATGACATTGTCCTTTGAAATCAAGCCATATCCCACAGTATAACCTTTGCTGTCATCTCCAAAAGTGATACTTGGGCCAGCTCTTTCTTCAAACTCTGTGAGCAGGGTAGAATCACCAGTCATGTGTCTTGAACAACCACTATCCAAGTACCAAAGATTCCTTCTGTTTCCCTGCACACATCCAAATCAAATCAAGTTGATTTTGGTACCCAAGTTTCCTTGGGTCCTGCCTTGTTAGCTTTCTTCTTCTGTTTCTTAGGTCTTAACTCATTTGACTTAGGAATTTCAGATTCTTCCTTAGTCATTTGGGTTGGGCCTTTGAAACCACTAGATGCAACAGAATTATCATGCATGTTATGGCTAATAGGAAATGGCATGCTTGGTGCAAACATGTTATTCCAGTAAGGCATGCTAAATGGCATTTGAGGCATATTGTATGCAGCATAATATGGATTAAGTGCAAATGGCATATTAGCGAACTATGCATTCATGTTCCGTGTAGGCATAGCATTAACAGGCATGGGAGGCATGGCATTCATGTTAGAGAATTGAGGCTGAACAGACATGGGAGTAGGCATGGCAGATTTGCAATTAACAGACAAATGATTTACACTACCACACTTGACACAGATTTTCTAGGAGCATATTTGTCAGGTGTGTAGTTATTATGTTTGTTAATCTATACTTTACCATTCATATTGTTTTTCTTTTCAGTCTCTATTTTTACCTCTATCTTCTCAAGTCTGTCACTTAACTGTTTGACAGTCATGTGACCAACATTAGCCTTCTTCCCTTTCTTGGCTTGACTTGACTCTCCTGAAACAAAGTTCTTGGAAACAGACCCATACTTTTCATTTAGCTTGGTTAATTTGGCTTTGCTAATGGGTTTGCTCACAGCCGACGGATGAGGATTTTTATCATTCGACGGATAACACTTTTTGTTATCCGACGGATAGTCCTCATCATCCGTCGAGTCTACATCTGTCAGCAATCCATCTACCAAAATAGGTTCTAGTTTCTCCTTATTCTTTTTCCAGGCTTCATCACAAAAAGACTCAATTCCTTGAACCTTGGTGATTTGAGCATGAACATCTCTGGATGTTTTTCATGCTTTAATCACCTCTTGTTCACGATCGAGCTGCTTCTTTAAAATTTCTTCCTTTTTCAAGGACTCAGTTAATTCCTCCTTGGCAATTCTACACTCAATTTTTAGTTTCTCAAACTCAACAAACTGAGACTCAAGCACATTATTCCTCTCACTCAAAAACAAGTTGTTTTCTTTGATTTTAGCATTTTCTTTAGTGAGGGGCTTAAGTGTAACACGCAAATGATACAATTCTGTAGACATGTCATTTATTGCATCATTACACTCAGCTTTAGATAAATGTGCAGGGTTTGTAGTGATTACCTGATTGCTTGAGGAACTTGTCTCCGTTTCATCAGACTTGGCCATAAGGGCTAGATTGACATAGCTGACATCCTCATCTTCATCCAAACCATCAGCTGTCCAGTCATTCTCTTGAGTAATAAAAGCCCTTTCCTTCTGTTTGAGTAGATCAAAGTATTTTTGCTTATAATCCACAGACTCAAACCTTTTCTTACTGGAATCTGACTTTCTACACACATTTGCAAAATGCCCTGCCAAGCCACATTTGAAACACTTGAATTTTGATTTATCCACCATGTTTCTATTTGGCTTGACAGCTCCAAAGTTCTTCTTGAACTTGAGCTTGGAAAATCTTCTTGAAAGGAATGCTAGGTGCTCATCAATGTCCTCCATGTCATCTTGGCTCAATGAATCTTCACTTTCTGCAGCTAGCCCTTTACCCTTGCTTTTACAGGCCTTTGAAGTTGATTCCACAGCTTCCATCTTCACTTCCTTCTCCTTTTCCAGTTCAGCCACTAGTGCAATGTTTCCTCCTTTCTTCTTTCCTCTCTCCATTCTTTCATCCTGCTCTATCTCAAGCTCATAGGTCTTCAGAATGCCATACAGTCTCTCCAAAGTAAACTCCTTATAATCTTGTGAGTTTCTCAATGAGACTATCATTGGTTTCCATTCCTTTGGAAGAGATCTGAGAAATTTCAGATTGGAGTCTTTAGTCTGATAGACTCTTCCATGCAATTTAAGAGCATTTAGTAGCTTTTGGAATCTACTAAAAATGTCAGTGAGTGACTCACTTTCTTCATTGTGAAAATGCTCATATTGCTGAATCAGGAGCTGCATTTTATTTTCTCTTACTTGCTCAGTACCATCACAGATTATCTGTATTGTGTCCCAAACTTCCTTGGCAGTCTTGCAGTTGATGATGTTATCAAACATGTCTGCATCAACACCATTGAACAGAATGTTCATAGCCTTTTTATCTTTCCTGACTTGTTCAATATCAGGATCAGACCATTCATGCCTTGGCTTTGGAACAGATGGTTCATTTCCTGTTGCAGCTCTCATTGGAACATGAGGGCCTCTTTCTATGCAGTCCACATAGGCCTCATCTTGAGAAAGCATATGAAGATGCATCTTTACCTTGCAATGATGGTAATTATCTTTATCAAGAAAAGGAATCTTGACTCCAACATCTTTCTTGTTCATCTTGCTGAATTGTTTTGATCTTTAAACTCTTTGTAGATTAAGAGCCTGCTCTGATACCAATTGTTAGTCCCTTAACAATATAGCAAGAATTACAGAAGGGGGGTTGAATGGAATTCTTGAACCTTTTTCTTGAAATAAAAATGTTCAACTCGATTATGGATATATTTGTTTTAATTATCACAATACGGAATGTAAACTTGAATGAATCAAAACATAAGTAATTAAAAACAAGAGTCTTTAAAAACTTTCTGGTGGATTTAAACAATTCCACCAGAGATATATTTAATATATCGAGAGGACTCTGTGTGCAGAAATGCTCACAGCTGCTTACACAAAATAGAACTGCTAAGAACACAGGAAATGCTAAAGATAATTCTTACAAAAATTTCTCTGTTGTTGTTTCTTAGCTATCTCAGTTATTTTTCTATTTTCTACTCTCTTGGTTTATATATTACCAAGATTACAAAGTCAAAAGAACTGAATAAATATAAAATTTAACAGTCTTGATCTTTGCTACTTTTCATCCTCTATTACCCAGTTAATGAGCTTCCACAGTGTACTTGTATCCAACTCAACGGCTGTGTGTCAGCTTTCACTGTTCAACTGATGTTTGAATCTTGATATGATCATCTGTCGACTTTCAGATCATCCGTCGATGACTTAATTGATCATCCGTCGACTGCTATGTTAAACATCCGTTGATAGTCATTTGATCATCCGTCGAGGCTTTGTTAAGCATCCGTTGGTAGCTATTTTGGTCATCCGTCGAAGCTTTGTTGATCATCCGTTGGTAGCTATTTTGTCACTTGACTTCATTTCACTTATACAGAATTACAAGACATTGCTTATGTATAGTTAATCAACCTATTCTGCATATCTAGTTAAAGTCAACATGACTTATATGCTACTCCAGATTCTATACAAAGGTGCATACAACACTGTGCTACAAACTTATTATTACATAAGCTACTCACTCGATGGATAATAAGTTAATCATCCGTCAGGACTATAATGAGTTATCCGTCGGGACTATAATTCTTATCCGTCGACTTAGATGTTTTGTTTAGGTAATCATCAAGTACTCAACATATTCACAACAAGGTATATGTTGAACAACTTCCACGTAGATCCAAAAATTCCAAATCATGTCTACAAGCTTGACAAAGCACTTTATGGCCTTATGCAAGCTCCAAGAGCATGGTATGAGACTTTAGCTCAATTCCTTCTGGAAAGTGGATTTACGAGAGGCACAATTGATAAAACAATGTTCTACCTCAACCAGGGAAAGGACTTACTTTTGGTACAGATATATGTTGATGATATCATCTTTGGTTCTACAAATGCCGAACTTTGTGAAAGGTTTGCAAAGCTAATGCAGTCAAGATATCAAATGAGTATGATGGGAGAACTTAGCTATTTTCTGGGACTTCAGGTCAAGCAAAATGAAGAAGGTACTTTCATAAATCAATCCAAGTACACCAGAAATTTACTCAAGAAATTTGGAATGCAAGACTGTTCAACTACATCCACTCCCATGGCCACTGCAACCAAGTTAGATAAAGATACAGGAGCATCAGTAGCTATTACTAACTATAGAGGTATGATTGGCTCTTTACTCTATTTAACTATAAGCAGACCTGATATCATGTATGCTACCTGTCTTTGTGAAAAATTTCAGGCTGATCCAAGAGAACCTCATCTAATAGCTGTGAAAAGAATTTTCAAATACCTCAAGGGTACAGCTGATCTAGGATTATGGTATCCTAGGGAATCATATTTTAAGCTAATAGGTTACATAGATGCAGATTTTGCAGGATGCAAAATACAGTAGACAGGAAAAGCACTAGTGGAAGCTGCCAATTTCTTGGAGGCAGATTAGTTTCTTGGTTTAGCAAGAAACAGAAACCAATTTCCACATTAATTGCAGAAGCAAAAGATATTGCTGTAGGAAGCTGTTGTGCACAGATTCTTTGGATGAAGAATCAGTTACTGGACTATGGGTCAGAATATTCTAAAATACCCATTTACTGTGATAATCAAAGTGCTATTGCTATGACAGGTAATCTAGTTCAACACTCAATGACAAAGCACATCAGCATTAGGTACCATTTTATAAAGGAACATTTGATGGAAGGTACAGTGGAATTGCATTTCTTCCCAACAGATCAACAACTAGCAGATATCTTCACAAAAACACTATGTGAAGCTACCTTTACAAGACTGGTAAATGAACTTGGAATGGTTTCAGGTTCTTTCTCAAAATTTGTTTAGTTTTTGTTCTTATGCATCAGACTTTATGATCAGTGTTTATAGATTTTCTTATCTCCATGTAATATGTGCTTAAACTGTAATATATTAAATACTGATTGTTATCTGACGTGATTCTATATACTCTGATAGTGTTTTGAATGTTGTGACTATTCAATCAAATGAGGATTATTTGTTAGATGTTGACTTAGTAGCCTTTAACAAACTGTGTATCCCATGTTTGAATTAGTTATTTATGTGGAAATCCATAACACAAGCAAACTCTGATTTTGATCTTAGTCAAATTTACTTTATGTATCTTATTACTAAGTCACAAACTAGATTATTGTTTCTTATCTGTCAAATTCTAATGTCAGTAAATCTTAAGGATGAACTACATGCTTGATAAGCCTCACTTATCTGAAGAAAACAAATGAAAAGAAAAATTGAAGTCAGGTACTCCTTTGAGATCTAGAGTAAATATGTGAAAGGGAAGACCTAAGGGCATTGCTGGTATTAAGTTATATGCATTAGAAAAAGAAAATAATTTTTTCCTGGTAACTTTTCACATTCTCTGAGTACTGGAGAAATACTCTGATAATAGCATAAATTCTGATAGCAGTTTTGACTCATTTACACTGAGAAGCCACTGTAAAAAGAATGTCAAAAGATGCATAAAATGAGCACAAACAGTTGAGGTGGACTCTTGCATAAATTTATTCTATAGTAGACTTCAAAATTAAAGACAGATTTTAAGCATTTTTCTTAGTTATGCCTTATTTCTAAGATATCCGAAGTTTATCAGACTTTAATCTTTATCTGATCATTTGAAAATGCACACACTCTCACTCCATATGAATGATGAAAATTACTGTGGTGATTAAGTTGTTTTTGACAAACAGTTAAGTATTATTTGCATAAATTCTGAGGACGAGTTCTGATGATTAAACTCTGAAGAAACCGGTCAGTATTTGTGTGAAGAATCACAGACACAGTCATTCACTTTTTGAGTACAGAAGCCATGTTCTGATGACCGTTAAATTCTGATAATAGTCAAGTTCTGATGCAAATCTTGATGGAAACAATGATGCTTACGTGGAATTATTTAATTACTTGACTTATTTTTCGTATTTCCTAAAACGGTTATATTTTGTCAGAAAATAATTAAGTGAGATAAAAATAGTGATAATCATTTGGTTAATGGGTTGCGTGTTTGTTTTGTTAACAGCATGTGAGCAATAATTACTGCATGTTTACCGTGCCCACTCATTACTGTTTTCACTGTTTCCATGCTGCCAGGTGTAAAAAGTCTGTCCTGCTTCACAAAAATAGCCGTTGTCACGTGGAGTGTATAAATAAGAGTTAAAAAGATTTTACAATCTTTTACCTACTATTCTTATTTTCTAACCTCTCTTATTCTCTCTCACTCTCTAATATTCTCTGAAGCTATTTCTTACCGGCATTTTATCAAACACCTTTCGTACACACAACTTTTCACTTAATTTTTTACAGAAATGGCACCCAAGGACATCATCTTTAATGGAGCCAAGTTCGTCCCTAATAACTACATGGCTATTCTCAGCAAGGATGATGCTCCATCAGATCTTCATTTCATCCAAGACTTTCTTGCTCGCAGTGAGATTGGGTATGCGTTGACCCAACCTCAATTACTCTCAGGAACTCAAATACTGGACTTTTGGAGGAGTGAAGTTTATGATGATGGTGGTGAGGCTGGCTCCCCAAGCATTATCTTCATAATAGGGGAAGATGAGCATCTGGTTTCTTTGTCTACTTTTAGACAAGCTCTACATCTGCCAGAAAATTGCACTTTCAATGCTCAGATTGAGGAGCCACTTCTGCAAAGTATGATGGCCAATCTTGGCTATGAGAAAGGTTTTTTCAAGGTGGGACAACTGAAGAGGCCATACATCAGAAAGGAATAGAGCTACTTCTTTGACTACATCACCAAAGCTTTTGCCAACAAATGCTCCAACTTTGATGTCATTCCCATTCTGAGTCAGCGAATAGGGTATGCACTTCTAAATCAAACTCACTTTGATTATGCTATTCTTATTCTTGGTTTTATTGGGGATAGGATGAATGAGGACCCAAATATTGTGTACTTTGCTAGATTTTGTCAATTAATTTATAGTTTTTGTTGTCATGATAAGCCTCAAAACTATAGTGAGAAATTTAACCTTTTAAACTTGCTAAAAGGGCCTTCACAGACTTGTTATCTACTAATAATAAGAAAGAGACACTAAGAGCCTTTCAAATTCCCGATTTTGTAAACTAGTTCTTACTAAACTCTGACCCCAATACATACACACCCAAATTTCCTGAAGTTGCCCCCTCTCAACCTCCATCAGCACCTACAACCAATACTCAACCTGCTCAATCCTCTCAACCACAACCACAGCCTACCATCAGAACTTATTTCCCACTTGTACAATCTTCTCAACCTCAACCATTAGCACCTACTACCAAACCAACCTCTGCTACTTCCCAAAAGGTGCCAGTTGTAAAATCTTCAAGAGCAAAATCTATTCCTAAATCTCTACCAAGGAGAAGAAGGATGATTCTTAGAGATGAATCAGATGAAGATGAGAAAGTCCAGGTTCATGCATCAGAACCTGTGATAATAGAAGCTGAAAAAGAAATTTTTCTGAAGGAAGTAGCAGCTGAAGAGGTAACTCCTCGGAAGGAGAATGAAGCTGAGGGTTCTGGTATTTTAAAAAGGAAAAAAACTTCAAGTTCTGATGTTGCTCAAGCAACTCCTCCACCATCCAGAAGATCAAAGAAGATGAGAGCAGGAAGGCATATGGCACAACCTCCCTCTGAGGAAGGGGATCAGGAATCTCTGATCTCATCAGAACCTATGGTAATTGAAGCCCTTCCAGCACCTGGAAACACTATTCATGACACAGTGATCACACCTCCTGTTTCTCCTATCAAAAAAAATGTTCAAGTTGAAGATTCAGCATTAAGTCCTGAAATTGATATTCATAGGCTGAACATTCCATTTGTCCTGTATCTGGAAGCACCACAAGGACAAGTGACAGCTCCACCTGTTTCTCCATTAAATGCTGAAATCCCAACTACTCCAATTCTGGATGTGGAAATAGATGAAGTTGTACCAGAATCTCCTACAGCCACACACACTCTTGTGTTGTCAGAAGATGATGAGCTTCTCTCAAGTTCTGGAGACAGTGCTCCAGTAAATACTCCAGCTCAAATTCTTGGAAAGGAGGCACTGCTTAAAAAGTTTGTTGAAGAAGATGCTCCTGTCCCATGGGAAGAAAATCACAGAGGAGTTGAATGGAATAAGAAGTGGAATGAATCTAACTTCTGATAGGGATAAATAAATTATTATTGTATAATTAAATACTGCATTAATTGTACAAGCTGTGGGCTACTAGGCCCAATAAAAAGATATATGAAACTCAGACCAGAAAGGTTAAGCCTGATGGACCAGATCAGGCCTGATGGAATAAAAAAGGCCCAAAAGCCCTAATTATTAATTAATTTCGTAATTAATTAATAAGGGAAAAATCAGCTATTGAGAAGAGTCCCGATAAGGATATAAATCCTTATAGATTAGCCTCAAGGGGACCTAAAAGGATAAGGGATCAGCTTCCTACTTCCTAGGACTCCTAAGTCTATCCTAATTCAGAGGCTTGTCCACCAAGTCTCCTATACCAAGTCCAATTCAAGGACTCCCACATCTATATAAGGGGCCTCACCCCACAAATCAGAACTACGTTTTTTGACTTGATCCTTGGCAATCAGCAAGGTACGTAGGCATCTTGTTAAGGCAGATTGAGTCACGAAACACAAGAGCAGTCAAATCGAGCCTTGGAGCTCACGTTCCTTAGTATTAAATACAGCAATTATATATAGTAATTTTAATCCATAACATTTGGCGCCGTCTGTGGGAAAACGGAACAACAACCATGGCGAGAACACGGAGAACAACTAGCACTCTGGAGGAGGGAACACCATCAGGGACAACCCAGGTGATTTCATCAACCGTGGAGGTTCCTCCCCATTCAACTTATGCATCTACTCAGGGGGAAGCCCAGACAGGGGCAACTCATCCTCAGCCACAAGGGACAACTCCCCCGACTATTCAAGGTACGAATCCTCAAGTTCAACAAATACATATACCTGTGAATTCTCGACCCGTCGGGTATGAATATTCAACTATTGTTACTACTAACCCCCCTTATGGGATGCCCCTTCACCCTGAGGTTGGAGGAAGTGGATATGCTGGGCGAAGCGAAGCACGAGGGCGGTCGCCCCCCTATATACGAGGTTTGGATCCTATCCCTGAGGATCGGGAATTTTCTGGTCCATACACTGAGAGAGACTCCGAATCTTCGGATGATGAAGTGGCCCCGAGAAGGAGGCGTCCTGGAAAAGAGCCAATGGCCGATGGAAGGCAACGCCCCCAAAGCACCCCAGGGGCGAATCCCCAAGAAGTGCAGGAAAAGATCAGGGCTCATGAGGCTGAAATCCAAAGGCTGAGGCGTGATTTGGAGGCTCACCAAGCCACCAGACCCCACATACCTCCTAGGGGGAGAAATCCTCCTCCTATCATAGACCTGGATGGTCCGGTAAGAAGAAGGGCTGCTGTCCCAAGAACTGATCCAAGCAATCTCCTTCCCCTTGGAGATCCTGATGATCCAACTCCACCCTTCACAGAAGAGATAATGAATGCCCATATCTCAAGAAAATTTAAGATGCCCACTATCAAAGCCTATGATGGCACGGGAGACCCCGCTAATCATGTTAGGACATTCTCTAATGCACTGCTGCTGCAACCCGTGAATGATGCTATAAAATGTCGGGCCTTCCCTCAAACCCTGTCGGGTATGGCTCAAAGATGGTACAGTCGCCTACCCCCAAATTCTATTGGATCATTCAGAGAATTAAGTCAGGCTTTTATTAAGCAATTCATCAGTGGAAGAGTCCATGAGAAAAGTTCAGCATCTCTTATGAGTCTTGTGCAGGGAGCTAAAGAATCCTTAAGAGATTACCTAAATCGTTTTACAAAGGAGGCTTTAAAAGTCCCAGACCTTGATGATAAGGTAGCCATGATAGCACTGCAACAAGGAACTAGGGATGAGTTTTTCAAGATGTCTTTGGCCAAACGACCCCCTGAGAGCATGTTGCAGCTCCAAGAGAGGGCAGGGAAGTATATCAAGGTTGAAGAAAGTATGAGGAAGACCGTAGTAAGTAATGAGCCCACTGGAGGCAAGAAACGAAAAACTGATTTGGAGTATATCGCTAAGGATAAATATCCTAGAACTGAACAAAACCCTGATTCAACCCCCAAGAAGGGAGGACCTGGGCAAAAGTTCACTGAATACGCTAAGCTGAATGCTCCCAGAAGTCAGATTTTGATGGAGATTGAGAAAGACAGAGATATTCGCTGGCCTAAGCCCTTGAAGGCTGATCCCGCCAAGCTAGATAAGGGCAAGTATTGCAGGTTTCAAAAAGATGTTGGCCATGACACCGATGAGTGTAGGCAGTTGAAAGATGAAATTGAGTTTTTGATTCGAAAAGGAAGGCTGAACAAGTATACTGGAGATGGAGGAGACAGAAACAATAATGGAAGGAAGAACTTTGAAGATCGTAGGAGGGACCAAGATGATCAGGGGCGGAATCCCCAACCTAGAGGACCAGTTATAAACACCATTTATGGAGGGCCGAGACCTCGAGGGCCTGTGATAAACACGATCTTTGGAGGTCCAACTGCTGCTGGATTGTCCAAAAATTCCAGAAAGGCATATACTAGAGAGGTTATGCATATTGTTGGAGAAGCCCCGAAGAGGGCCAGGACAGAAGTAACATTGGCTTTTGATGATTCCGACCTAGAGGGTGTGAAGTTTCCCCATGACGACCCGCTGGTCATAACGCCGATAATAGGAAATAGCCCGGTTAAGAGGGTCCTTGTGGATAATGGTGCTTCTGTGGATATCTTGCTCCACGACACCTTTCTAAGGATGGGGTATAACGACTCCCAGTTGACACCAACCGACATGCCGATATATGGATTTGCTGGAGTAGAATGTCCTGTGGAAGGGATAATTAAATTGCCAACCACCATAGGTACGGAGCCAAGGCAAGCAACGCAGATGCTGGATTTTGTGGTGGTAAAGGCTAGTTCAACTTATAATGCTATCATGGGGAGAACAGGGATACATGCCTTCAAGGTAGTCCCCTCTTCCTACCATTCAGTCATGAAGTTTCCCACCCGAAACGGGATTGGAGAAGAGAGGGGAGATCAAAAAATGGCTAGAAGCTGTTATGTGGCCTCTTTGAGGGCAGATGGAGTCGGGGGGCAGGTTCTTCCTATTGAAGATATGGATGTTCGAGAAAATGATGAGAATAGAGGAAGGCCAGCAGAAGAATTGGTTTCGGTTCCTTTAGATCCCAAGAATCCTGAGAGGATGACTTTCATTGGAGCTACATTAGAGGAGCCCCTTAGAGGGAAGTTAGTGAAATTTTTGCAAGAAAATAGTGATGTGTTTGCATGGTCAGCAGCTGATATGCCAGGCATAGACCCGGAGTTAATTACCCACAAGTTAAACGTGGATCCAAGCCGGAAGACAGTGAAACAAAAGAAAAGAAATTTTGCCCCGGAAAGACAAGAGGCTATAAAGCAGGAAGTGGAAAAGCTCTTAGAGGCTGGTTTCATTGAGGAGATTCAATTTCCGGAGTGGTTAGCAAACCCTGTAATGGTGAAGAAGGCTAATGGAAAGTGGAGGATGTGTATAGACTTCACCGATCTGAATGATGCATGCCCCAAAGACTGTTTTCCGCTGCCTAGAATTGATACTTTGATTGATGCCACCGCTGGACATGAGATGCTGAGTTTCATGGATGGGTTTAGCGGATACAACCAGATCAAAATGCATAAGGATGACATTCCAAAGGTATCATTTATCACTGACTTTGGTGTTTATTGTTATCTTGTTATGGCGTTTGGTCTCAAGAATGCAGGAGCCACCTATCAAAGGTTGGTGAATAAAATTTTTAAGGATCTTATTGGGAAGACTATGGAAGTCTATGTTGATGACATGCTAGTCAAGAGTCTAGTAAAGACTGATCATATAACCCATTTGAGGGAAGCTTTTGAGGTCCTGAGGTACCACAAGATGATGTTGAATCCCACGAAGTGTGCTTTCGGAGTAGGATCTGGAAAATTCTTGGGATTGATGGTCTCAAAGAGGGGAATTGAGGCTAACCCCGATAAAATAAAGGCAATCCTGGACATGGAACCCCCAAAAACTGTCAAGAATGTTCAGAAACTCACAGGAAGGGTTGCTGCGCTAGGACGATTCATCTCCAAGTCAGGAGACAAGTGCTTGTCATTCTTCAAGTCATTAAAGAACATTAAAGACTTTGTATGGAGTGAGGAAAATCAGAAGGCATTTGAAGAGTTAAAGAAGTATATGGGCCAGGCCCCGTTGTTGGCCAAGCCAGTTCTGGGTGAAGTTTTATTCTTGTACTTGGCTGTTTCAGAAAGCGCCTTGAGCGCGGTGTTGGTTAAGGAGGAACTGAAAGTCCAGAAACCCGTATACTATGTCAGCAAAATTTTGCATGGTGCTGAGTTGAATTATTCAGCCATTGAGAAATTCGCTTTAGCCTTGGTGATGGCTTCAAGAAAGCTGCGTCCTTATTTTCAAGCTCACCAAATTGAAGTGCTAACAAATCAGCCACTGAGAAATATCATTCACAGTCCCAAGGCAAGTGGGAGACTAATTAAGTGGGCAATAGAGTTGGGAGAGTTCGATCTCAAGTATAAGCCACGTATGGCCATAAAAGCCCAGGCACTAGCTGACTTCGTGGTGGAATGTACCATACCCAACCAAGAAGTCGGGGGGCAGGAAGATACCACACCTCAAGATAAGGGAGTCGACAATGGGGACAACGAGAAAGAATATTGGGTTCTCTATTTTGATGGAGCATCAAAAACAAATTCCAGTGGAGCAGGGTTGGTTTTGCAAAGCCCTGATGGATTCTTAATAGAGTATGCCATGAAGCTAGACTTCCCAACCATAAATAATGAGGCAGAGTATGAAGCCCTAATTGCTGGCCTTGGTCTAGCTGGGACACTTAGAGTCAAAAACTTAAAGGTCCGTGGAGACTCGAAGTTGATCATATCCCAGGTAAAGGGAGAATTTGAAGCAAGGGATGATACGATGGCAAAGTATGTTCGCCTAGTAAAGGCTGTGATGACCCAATTTAATGAATGCCATGTTGAACACATTCCAAGGGAAGAAAATGCTAAAGCAGATGCGCTATCAAAGTTTGCTTCATCTGAGATTGAAGAAAGCTCAGGAAGTGTGTACTTCCGTGTTTTGAAGACACGAAGCATAGATGTTAAGCTTGTGGCTCCCGTAGGCTTGGGGACGTCATGGATTGATCCCATCAAGGCTCACATTCAGACCGGTTGGTTGCCAAGTGATACAATTGAGGCACGGAAGTTAACTGTTCGAGCACTAAGGTACTCTTTGATAGATGGGATTCTATATAAAAGATCTTTCGTGGTTCCTTACTTGAGGTGTCTCAGGCCCAATGAGGCGCGCTTAGCTCTTGAGGAAGTGCATGGAGGTATTTGTGGGCAACACTTGGGGGGCAGGGCCTTGGCTCATAAGATAACTCATTTAGGCTTCTATTGGCCAGAAATGATGGCTGATGCCAAAGAATATGTAAAGAAGTGTGATCGTTGTCAGAAGCATGCACCAGTCGCCAGACAACCCCCCGAGATGCTGACCTCTATCAACTCACCTATTCCCTTTGCTATGTGGGGGATGGATATTCTAGGGCCTTTTCCTATGGCCACAGCACAAAGGAAGTTTCTGATTGTAGCCATTGATTATTTCACCAAGTGGATCGAAGCCAAACCTTTGGCCAAAATCACAACTAAGCAGGTTGCACAATTCCTGTGGGAAAACATTATGTGCCGATATGGAATTCCCCGTATCCTCGTCACTGACAATGGAACGCAATTCAACAATGAGGAATTCAAGAAGTATTGTGAAGAAAATGAAATTGAGTTACGATTCACCTCTGTGGCTCACCCGCAAGCCAATGGGCAAGCGGAAGTAGCAAATCGGATAATCCTGGATGGATTAAAGAAGAGGATCGAGAAGTCAAGAAATAATTGGGTGGACGAGATACTTCCCATATTATGGGCCTATAGGACTACCTGTAGAGTCACGACGGGAGCAACTCCCTTCTTGTTGGCATATGGGGCAGAAGCAGTAGTTCCGGTGGAGATATCACATTCCTCTCCAAGGATTCAGGCTTTCAACGCAGAGGAAAATGGGGAAGGTCAGAGGTTAGCCCTGGATTTGATCGATGAAGTGCGAGATAAGGCACATGCAAAGATAGTAGAATATCAGAAAAAAGCTTCATTCTACTACAACCTAAGGGTTAAAGAAAGGTTTTTTAAACAAGGCGATCTAGTCTTGAGGAAGATAGAAGCATCTGGTGTTGGACAGAAAGGGAAGCTTGCCCCAAATTGGGAAGGGCCGTACAGAGTCAAGAACGTTCAAGGTAGAGGAACCTACAAGCTCGAGACTATGGATGGTTTTGAAGTCCCGAGGACCTGGCACGCACAAAACCTGAAGGTTTACTACGTGTAAGATAGGCGAAGTACGATTCTCACTTGTCATTGTGACAAGTAGGTTTAAAAGCACCTGGAAGCTTTGCTTGCGTAGGATTTTATATTCCAGTAGAATTTACATTGTCTAGTTATTATTGATTAGGGTCGAACCCATGCTATGTAAGGTTTTGAAAAACCAGACTTCATATTAAAGAGTTTGAAATTACTTCAATCCAAGGATGTTTAAGGCTCAAATGCATATTAAACAGAAAGAGGCAAGAAAAGCAACATATAAAATATAAGCCCCGAAGGGTAATAAGTTTTGAATACGATTAAGTCAATACAATAAGACAAGCCATGCAAGGCTGAAAAAGCTCTAAGGAGCTGAGGTGCCCTCGGCGTCCATATCATCGTCTTCTCCGCTCTCGCTAGATGTCTCCGTCGTCTCGGAGGAGGAAGAGCTGTCATCCTCAGCAGGTCTGGAAGAAGACTCGGGAGGAGGAAGAAGTGGATCCTGAGGAACATGGTCCGAGACAACTACTCGGGTACGAAACCTCTGTAGCAAAGCCTCGTCGTCAGGGCAGATGTAGTCCGCCGGGTTAATATCAGGACAAGCCTCGTTCACGGTCCCAAGGGCCGTGTCCCAACCAGTCCTAAAAAACTCGGGAAAGACTGAATCATCCCTAATCCTCATAGATTGGGCAAACTCCTCCGAGTCCAGATAATTGTCTATAGCTTTATCCTTCTCCGCCCGAAGTACCACCAGCTCGGCGTTAGACTCTCCGAGTTCTTCCTCCTTGCGCTTGAGCTTCTTCTCCAGGGTAGCATACTTCTTCTGCTGCCTCCTGAGGGCATTATCGGCCTTATCAGAAGCCCGCTTCCATGATTCGGCTTGCCTCACAGCGCCTTGAAAGTAGGCGTTAGACTGAAACAAAACAATTAACAAAGTATAAGGCAAGAAAGTGCTACAAGAACGAGAAATAAGTTTAAAAAAGAGAAGGCATACCGAAGCCAGAGATTGGGCTCCCATGAGCTTAATCCTCTCAAGGTCAGGGGTGGCCACCACATCAGTAAAGTCCTTTGGAGTCACGCTATGGTAGGACCAATCCCAAGCATGCTTCGTGGAACCAACCACGGTATCCCCTCGGCGGAATCCCCAGAGAGGCTGAAAGGCGCCTGTAGCAGCAGCAGCAGGGGCAGCAGCAGTGATAGGAGCATTATGGCCCTCAGCTCCTTCAGTTGAAGCCTCCCCCATAGGCTCCTTGTGCTTTCTCAAGAAGATAGGCTCTGTCGCCTTTCCTCTGGTGTCTAGGCCTGCTAACCGAGCTTTCTTCATCCTAGCTGTTTCCTCGACCAAGGGGACATTGTCCTCGTTAATCTCCTTAGCAGCTGAAACAAAGCAAAAGACAAAATAAGTGATGTTAATAATGCGTGAAATAAAGAAAAATTGAGAAGGGAAGAGAAATACCCTGTTGAGAAACAGAGGATAGTCCCACATGAATCAGGGAAAACTCTTCTAAAAGAGTCCAGCTGGTGGTGGTGCCATCATCCTGAGTGAGCCCATTGTAAATGATAGTTTCTTCAGGAGTTAAGTGAATGGATTTGAGGCTACCATCACTGACCTTCCCGAAGGAAGATCGAAAGAGCGTGCCCCAGTCGCCATTCTCCCAACGTAACCCAACGAAACTATTCCTCCAATTTGGATTATTATCAGGAATAGAGGCGCTATTAAAGATATGTTTGCTTTTGGGCCTTTGTTTGACATAAACCCAGCCACAAATATTGGAAGAACTATTGTAACATTGAAAGACTTTCCTAAAAACGGCTACAGAAAGAGGAAAGCCCTCCCTAAGACAACAAACCATAAAACATAGAATATTCCTCCAGGCATTTGGAGGAAGCTGACACGGGTTGATTTGTAAGTCAGCCAAAAGATGAGGGATAAAAGGATGGAAAGGGAACCTAAGCCCAGCATTAAGGGCGTCGGTGTAGATGAAGAGAGTATCGGGCCTCCAGTGGCAAGTACGGTCGCCACCAGAGACTGGAACTAGTCTAAAGGGGGGAGGGACGTTATAACGAGCATTTAGTTTATTGAAATCTATGTTATGCCAAGTATTACAGTGATTAAAGGAGTCGAGATGTGCAGTGGAAGGATATTCATCCCCCCTAGTATTAATCATATCAATTAAAGACATATATGAAGAGCGGATCTCGATATCCTTACCTCGTTTTGAAGCCGAGGCTATCTTGGCCGCCCTCTCGGAACTCTTGTCAGCCATCTAGTAAAGACTGGAAAAGACTTGGGAGGAGGAAGAAGTGGGTTTGAGGGAGGAGAAGATTAGGAAGTTTGAGATGAAGAGAAATGAAATGAGAGGTGTGAAGAAGCACACTCTCATCCCACCTATATATAGGAGAAATAAGGGGATTTGGGCCTCAAAAAAGCCCATTTGAGCCCAAAAATAAGAAGGTTCTGGAATTATCCAGAAAATCCCTGGAAAAATTGAGAGAAATTTGAATTTTTTTGAAGATTCTGGAAGAATCCAGAATAACCTTAGAAGAATTTGGAATTTGGGCTCAGAAATGAGGCCCAATTCTAGAAAAATCTTGAAAAACCCAAGGCCCAGTACCAAGGCCCAAATACAAAAAGCCCTATTTGAGGCCCAAAATGATTTTTTCAGGCCCAGGATTAATAAAGATAGTAGGCCCCAAGGTCAGAACAGCCCAGAAAAGGGCCTAATTAGTTAAAAATACAAAACCCAGTTGAAATGGGCCCAGGTTATAAACCAAGAAAGGGGATGGCCCAAAAGAATACAGCCCAGGTTTAAGGGCCCAAATCCAAATTACAGAAATATATGCAAGAAGTTAATTCAAGACCAATTCGACCAGGAAACACAAAGGAATCCTGATCGAAACTCCTGAGGTCGAAATCTTGTCGATCAGGGCTGAAAAATAAGCTTAATTCGACCTGAATTAAGACTCATTCGACTAGAAATCAACTGAAAACCCTGGTCGAAACAATCCTGCTCGAAATTGCTTCGACCAAGGCAAGAAAGGCGGCTAATTCGGTCAAAACAAAGAATTCTGACCCAAAACCCTGACCGAAAATTTCCTGGTCGAAAAGGGGAAATAGCTGTTTCATTCGATCAAGAATGGCAGAATGTTTTTGACCCGGTCGACCAGGAAACCAAATAAAATCCTGGTCGAATGAGCCCTGCCCGAATTTGCATCGACCTGGGCAACAAATGAGGGTTAATTCGGTCAAAAACGGAGATCCTGACCGAAAAGGACGAAAATCCTAGTCGAAAACTGTATAAAAAAAAAAGGGAAAAAAAAATCCTGGCCGAAATTCGACCAGGACCTCTGCTCGAATATTCCTGCTCGAATTTCCTTCGACCAGGGCTGAAAGAAGGTTAATTCGACCAGGATCCTGGCCGAATGGATCCCTGGTCGAAAACTGTATAAAAAAAAAAAGGAGAAAAAAAGAAAAAAAGGGGAAAAAAAAAATCCTGGAAAATTAAAAAAAAAAATCAGGAAATTCCTTAAAATAATTTTTGAAAAATGTTAATATTTTCAGAAATTAAGGAATAAATCCAGAAATTAAGGAATAAATCCAGAAATTAAGGATAAATTCCAGAAATTAAGGAATAAATCCAGAAATTAAGGATAAAATCCAGAAATTAAGGAATAAATCCAGAAATTAAGGATAAATTCCAGAAATTAAGGAATAAATCCAGAAATTAAGGATAAATTCCAGAAATTAAGGAATAAATCCAGAAATTAAGGATAAAATCCAGAAATTAAGGAATAAATCCAGAAATTAAGGATAAATTCCAGAAATTAAGGAATAAATCCAGAAATTAAGGATAAAATCCAGAAATTAAGGAATAAATCCAGAAATTAAGGATAAATTCCAGAAATTAAGGAATAAATCCAGAAATTAAGGATAAAATCCAGAAATTAAGGAATAAATCCAGAAATTAAGGATAAAATCCAGAAATTAAGGAATAAATCCAGAAATTAAGGATAAATTCCAGAAATTAAGGGAAAAATCCAGAAATTAAGGGAAAAATCCCAGAAATTAAGGGAAAAATCCAGAAATTAAGGATAAATCCCAGAAAAATAAGGAAAAATCCCAGAAAAATTAGGGAAAATCCAAGAAAAATTAGGGAAAATTCCAGAAATTAGGGAAAAATCCCGGAAATTAGGGAAAAATTCCTGGAAATCAAAATAATTCCTAAATAAAAGGAAAAATTCGTTGTAAACGTGTAGGTCGCTCCACACTTTACGGAAAAACGAAACCCTGTAAGGGAACAAATAGACTTAACTTCTGCGAAACCTATTCAATGTTTCCCAAAAGTTGGGGGGCAAATGATAGGGATAAATAAATTATTATTGTATAATTAAATACTGCATTAATTGTACAAGCTGTGGGCTACTAGGCCCAATAAAAAGATATATGAAACTCAGACCAGAAAGGTTAAGCCTGATGGACCAGATCAGGCCTGATGGAATAAAAAAGGCCCAAAAGCCCTAATTATTAATTAATTTCGTAATTAATTAATAAGGGAAAAATCAGCTATTGAGAAGAGTCCCGATAAGGATATAAATCCTTATAGATTAGCCTCAAGGGGACCTAAAAGGATAAGGGATCAGCTTCCTACTTCCTAGGACTCCTAAGTCTATCCTAATTCAGAGGCTTGTCCACCAAGTCTCCTATACCAAGTCCAATTCAAGGACTCCCACATCTATATAAGGGGCCTCACCCCACAAATCAGAACTACGTTTTTTGACTTGATCCTTGGCAATCAGCAAGGTACGTAGGCATCTTGTTAAGGCAGATTGAGTCACGAAACACAAGAGCAGTCAAATCGAGCCTTGGAGCTCACGTTCCTTAGTATTAAATACAACAATTATATATAGTAGTTTTAATCCATAACAACTTCATTCCCAGCTCAAAAGTTCTGTCAGATCATATTGCAAAAGCTGATGAGTTATTGATAAATTCTGACTTTAAAGCTTAACTTAAAGTCACAGCTCTCAGTACTAAAAGTCTTCAAGGTCAACACTCCATTACTCATGCCAAGGTTGATAAACTACAGGAAAATACTGATAAGCTGGACCTGATGCTCAAGCTAGACAAGAACAGGTTTATCAGACCTATTCATGAGAAAGTAGAGGCTATTGAGAAAGTTCAAGGAAAGCAACAGGCCCAACTGACTGAGGTTCTGCAGAATCAAGCCTCTCAACAGACTCAACAAAAGCAACATGCCCAACTGACTGAGGTCCTGTAGAATCAATCCTCTCAACAGACTCAACTGAATGAAATCCAATCTTCAGTGGAACTTCTTCTCTCTCTACTCCTACCAGATGATGCCAAAAAGAGGGAGAAGGTAGTTAAGTCCAAATGCTCAACTAATCAAGTACTGAAGAAGAAGGATGATAAAGAAGATGACCATGGAAACTTTAGCAAGGGCAAAGGTCAAGGTCAAGGGCAAAGCAGCAAAGTTTCTTCAAAGAAACTAATATCTGACTCTAGAAAATCTTCTACACAGAAGAATACAAGTTCTGAAGCTTTGAATGCTCAAGTTATGAAAGTAAGTTATGATGATCAAAGTCTGATATGAAGTTCTGATATTCTCATTCAAGGAGGAAGTCAAGACTCTCAGAAGTTTTTACAAACTCCGAAGCTTAAGGGAAGGGAGACTACAGTCTATTATAAATATCCCAAGATTCAGACACTTGATGAAGAAATTTGCTAGAAGATTATTTCCCAAGCATAATTCTGGAATGGATTTAGAGACTCTCAAGGAGGAAGAAACTAGATTTGCAGCTGAGAAGACAAATCTTAAGTCTAAAGCTTCTAATGCAAAGAAACCTCCAAGGCCTAAGGAAAAAGGCATTGTGATCAAGGAAAGGTCTGAGGCTTCAAAGCCCAAGACAAGATCCCATGGTGAAATTGATCCCAAGGAAAAAGGGAAAGGAAAGATTGAGGAACCTGTAAAGACACAGGAGATGAAGATTCCTCAAATTCCTGATGAAACCAGTGTGCAAAATGGTTCAAGTTTTTGATGATACAGTTGCTGAAGATGAAACTATTTAAAATATGAAAAAGAAGGAAGACAATAGAAGAAACTAAGACAACCTATGACATAGCTCAAGTTGTTCAGAGTGAAGAAGAACAAACTACAAAAGAAACAGCAAATCATGATCAAATCATCAAGACATCAACCTCTAAAAAAGCTCAAGTTAATTTGAACAAAATGACAGTTACTGATAAGAGAAAACTCCTATGGAAAAATGTTAACCCATCAGATCCTAAAAAAGTCAACTGTTATCTGATTTCATGACTATTGGATTGAAAGCAAGAGAAGCAAGATACAGAGCTGGATTAGGTTCTGAAGAAGCCAAACTCTAAACAGGAGTTGAAGTACTTACTAGAGATCCATTCTTATTAACTGACAAACCACTTGAGGAAGTTACACAGAAACACCCTGACAAGGTTATATCTGTTCAAGTGGTACTGGATGCTCATGATAAGAGTAATGTAAAAGAAAAGCTGATTCTATTTCTTGAAGATGGAAGAACATATAGAATGTTAGAATCAGATCTGCTGAACAAATCTCTGAAAGAACTTCAATTCTTTCATTATCTTTTGGAGATAAAGTCTGAGATTACCAGAAGATGGACAAATTTCATAATGAAGACCATAAGGGATAAAACCAGAATTTCTGGATCAAGGATTATAGAATTTATTCCAAATATAGTTGAAGATGATGGAAGTGAAATTCCCATGAAGAAGGATTCTGCTAAACTTGAAGTTATTCTGAAAGAGAAATGTATGTGCTATAATGAAGACTCATCTCACCCAAGGGTAATCTGACTTGGTGATGGATTAGAAAGAAATCACATCTCAGCACTTAGGACTGCAATCTACCAGATTGGAAGTCAAGATGAAGAAATGAAGCAAGTCAAGGCTACATTAACTCAAGTCCTGAGGAATACAGAAGAGAAGCTGATATCAAACTTTGTCAAGAATCACTTTGGATTCAGATTGACTTAGTAAGATTGGTAAAAGCTACATGGACTATACGTTGTGGTTAGTTATCTAAACAAACTTTCATTGCATTTGTACTTAAATGTTTTTAACATCATCAAATCTAGTAACTTGTATATTTTTCATAATTTACAAGTTGGGGGATATTGTTAGATATATTTGAGATGTCATGTCTAATCTGTTGTGTTTAGTTTCAGAACTTAATATTAGGACTTACTGGAAATTAGAACTTACTGAAGTCAGAACTTATATCAGAACTTACTGAAGTCAGAACTTATATCAGAATTTAAGGCCGTCAGGATTTATATCAGGACTTAAGTGCGGGTACTTCAGATAAGGAATGCAGCTGATTTATAGGAGAGGATCATGACTAAAACAAAAGAAGATATGCATGAAGAGTTGGACAACTAGAAGACTTGTAGAAGATAATATCTGATTGATATATTTTAGTAGACATAATTATATTCCATATCAATTAGAAGATATCTTGTAATTGTGTACTATATAAACACAGCTTAGGGTTTACACTATAAGTGTTTTATTCACGAGAACATTATTTATTGTAACCTAGCAGCTCTTAGTGATATTGTTCATCACTGAGAGAATAGTTTAACCTACTTTGTAACAGAGCTTATTATATTGAATAAACTTGATTACTGTTACATACTTGTGTTCTAAATCGATTTGATTGTATAAACACTATATTCAACCCCCTTTTATAGTGTTGTGTGACCTAACATTATGATATAATGCAGAGCAATTTTCTCACATGTTACATCTTTCCCCCCTTAACAGGATTCTGTCCTCAAAATTTCGCTAAAAAACAAATGAGGATATTTCTCTAACATCTCACTCTCAAGTTCCCAGGTTGATTCTTCAACCAAAGGGTTTCTCCACAATACTCGCACTAAAGATACCAACTTATTCCTCAACACTCTCTCTTGCCGATCTAAAATTCTTATTAGTTGTTCTATAAAAGACAAATCAGGTTGGATATCTACCAGTTCATATTCTATTACATGCCTTGAATCAGGATTATATCATTTAAGCATCGACACGTGAAACAGATTGTGAATATATTGCATATGAGGTGGTAAGGCTAATTCGTACGCAACTTTTCCCACTTTCTTCAGAATTTCAAATAGTCCGACGTATCGTGGCTTTAATTTACCCTTGTTGCCAAATCTGGTCAATCCTTTCCATGGCAATATTTTGAGTAGCACATGCTCTCCTTCTTGGTAGTCCATATACTTCCTGGCTTGATCTGCATATTTGTGTTGTCTATTTTGGGCTGCATGCAGTCGCTTTCGAATAAGTTTTATCTTTTCTTTAGTCTATTGAATTAATTTTGGACCCAAAACCATGCGTTCTCCAACTTCATCCCAATACACTGGTGATCTACATTTTCTTCCATATAACGCTTCGTATGGTGGCATCCCAATGCTCGCATGATAGCTGTTGTTGTAAGAAAATTCAACCAAAGGTAAATGCTCATCCCAACTGCCTTCGAAGTCAATCGCACAAACTCGTAGCATGTCCTCGATTGTTCGGATAGTTCTTTCACACTGCCCATCGGTTTGCGGATGATAAGCGGTACTCATGTTTAATTTAGTTCCAATATATTCTTAAAATTTTCTCCAAAATCTTGAATTGAAACGGGGATCTCGATCAGACACGATAGATATTGGAACTCCATATCGCATCACAATTTCTTTGAGATACAAGTGCACTAGCTTGTCGAGCGAAAATCTTTCATTAATCGGTAGAAAATGTGCCAACTTTGTTATTCTGTCAATGATTACCCATATCGCATCATGATTGGCTTTAGTCCTTGGAAGTCCTGCCATAAAATCCATCGCTAGATGTTCCCATTTTCATTCTGGAATATCCAATGGTTGCAGTAATCCACTTGGACGTTGATGTTCTGCTTTAACTCGCTGGCATGTGTAGCATTTATTTACCCATTATGCTATCTCCTTCTTCATATTTGGCCACCAAAAGTTTTCTTCTTCATATTTGGATGAATGGAATACTTTGAATTGTGCGCATCTCACAATATTTCTTCTTTCATTTCTGCCATATTAGGGATCCAGATTCTTGATACAAAGCATAAGATTCCTTCGTTATCCTTCTGGGTTGTAATTTCTTCTCCTGTTAAGTCATCATCTTGACTCATCACTTCTTCTTGATATTGTCGAATCTTCTCTAGTAATTTCGGTTGAAAAGTCATAGCGTAGATAGCTTCAGTAGATTTATTGGGAACACGAATTTTGATTTCCAACTTGTCAAATTCCTTGGCTAATTCTTCACATGAAGTTAACAGATTCAATCTTTCCGTCCGGCTTAGCGCATCTGCCACAATGTTCGCTGTCCCTGGATGATAACTGATTCTAACATCGTAATCTTTAATCAATTCTAGCCATCGGCGTTGTCTCATGTTCAGTTCCTTCTGCATAAAGATGTACTTCAAACTTTTATGATCTGTGTAGATTTTGCATTTCTCACCGTAGAGATAGTGTCTCCAAAGTTTCAACACAAATACGATCGCTGCTAATTCCAGATCATGTGTATGATATTTCTGTTTATGAGATTTTAGCTGTCTCAAAGCATATGCAATGACGTTACCATGTTGCATTAGTACACATCCTAATTCGCGGTATGAAGCATTGGTATAAATGATAAAATTTCCATGCTCGTCTGGCAATACGAGTACTGGTGCGGTTACTAACCGATTCTTCAGCTCTTGGAAACTTTCTTCATATTTGTTATCCCATACGAACTTTTCACTTTTTCGAGTTAACTTGGTCAGTGGCGTTGCTATTTTCGCAAAGTCTTTAACAAATCTTCTATAATATCCTGCCAATCCCAAGAAACTTCGAACGTCTGTTGGTGTCTTCGGCCTTTCCAAACTCAACACAGCTTTAATCTTCTTTGGATCGACTTGAATGCCTTCTCTAATGATAATTTGCCCTAGAAATTGTACTTCCTTCAACCAGAATTCGCATTTCAAGAATTTCGCGTACAGTTGCTCATTCTTTAGAATTTCCAAAGCAATCCTTAAGTGCTTAGCATGCTCTTCTTCCGTCTTTGAGTAAATCAAGATATCATCAATAAATACAATCACGAATTTATCCAAATACCTTTTGAATACTCTGTTCATCAGATCCATGAATGCTGCTGGAAATATCTTCAGCTTTAATCTTCAATTGATGATAGCCCGATCGCAAATCTATCTTCGAAAACCATGCAGCTCCTTTTAACTGGTCGAACAAGTCGTCGATTCTCGATAAAGGATATTTATTCTTGATAGTCAGCTTATTCAATTCCCGATAATCAATATATAGTCGCATGCTGCCATCTTTCTTCTTCATGAACAATACCGTTGCACCCCACGAGGATATACTAGGTCTTATGATGCTTCGGTCTAGAAGATCTTGCAATTGCGTTGACAATTCTTTTATCTTGATTGGTGCCATTCGATACGGAGCTTTCGAAACTGGTTCTGTTCCTGGCACTAAATCAATCATAAATTCAATTTCTCAGTCTGGTGGTAACCCTGGAAGCTGGTCTGGAAAGACTTCGGGAATTCACATACAACTGAAATATCTTCTATTTTAGGACGTCCCTTCTATGTATCTAACACATAAGCTATATACATCTCACATCCATGTCGAAGCAATCGTTTGGTCTATATTACTGTCAGAAATTTCTTTCACTGTTTTTCACCTTTACACATTACCGTTGTATTTTCCGCAGTTCGTAATTTTACTTTCTTGTTCACGCAATCGATCTGAGCATTATGACAAGCTAACCAATTCATTCCCAAAATGACGTTAAACTCTCCTAACTTAAAAGGAATCAAGTCTATAGAGAAATGATGTCTGGCTATTTCTATATCGCATGCAGGACACACTCGATCTACTGGAATTTGGTCGTCATTCGTTAATTTTATAATTAACGTGTCGCCCAATGATAAGTGGATTTTATATCCACTTGGAACGCTTTATTAGAAGCTTAAATTGGTGTTTTGGACTCAAGTTGTTGGTATTTTGATGTGTTTTTGTGTTATTGCATTTCAGGTATCAGTTAAATGAAGAAAAGAGATTTTAAAGGAAATATGATGAAAAGTGATCAGAATTGGAAGCCAAGGCCATTGTCAAGTTGTAGAGAATCTCAATAGCTTCGCGTGGGCAGTTGAATCGCCTAATTCTGACGAGTAGAACTCAAGTTATGGTCAAAACAAGATTCATCAGAATATTTTTCCAGTCAATAGCTGAGCGCCCGCTCAGAGAGCTGAGCGCCCGCTCAGGAGAGCTGAGCGGCCGCTCAGGGCGCGGCTGGTCGCTGATTTCGCTGAAAAAGCCTTTTTGAGTAGAATTTGACGATTTTAAGGGTCCAGGTCCACTAGGGGCGTATATATACTTAAAAAAAAGGGTTTTCATCATCCGGGAAGATTGGGATACCAAGGAGAAGACCTAGAAGCACAGAACAACTCCGAAAAAGAAGATCTTGTTTTCAATTTGTGATTCTTTGAATTAGTTGTAATTTTGGATGCTCATTTTCGTTCTTGTTGAACCTAGATCTCGTTTATTCATACTTTGATTATTATTTAGTTTATTAAGACCTTGTTTTATACCATGCTTTCATTGGAACCCATGGTGACGATGAGTTCGATTATGGGCTAATTGTTGTCATGGGATTCTAGCGGATTTACTTATGGATTTCAATAGTTAATTGTTTCGATATCTTGGTGTGTGGTGATTGATTGATATCCTAGTATGGTTGTGCTTATTCGTCTTATGTGCGTAGCTAACATATAAGGTAGCGTGTTTATCTCTATTGAAGCGACAGTGAATATAGAGGTTTAGAACTTGCCATGCTAGCATAGGTTCATGTATTTGTTATGCATGATTCGTAGGTAACTCTAACCGTTTTGCTTGCCCTATGTAATCAAGATAGATAACTTGTGCTTAAACCGTTATGTTGTCAAATTCTATAGACATATAGGGTCTCAATATAATTGGTGCCTATTCAGCTTCTATCTCTTTTGTGGATGTCTGGTAGAATGGTACTCGTGCAACGAAAGTTGGCGTTTATCAGTTTCGTGTTATCTGATTAGTGTCATCACCATCACATGCCAAGGTTAAGAACAATAAGGCTATTGAATGGAGTAGTAATGAAGTTAGAATCCCATGTTTATCATATATATTAATTTAACCTCAATTCTCTTAGTTAATGTTATTTAGTATAATCTCTTAGTTTAATAAAAACCCAATTTGTTATTTGTCTTAGCATTGAGCGATAACCATACATTGTTGCATAGGTGCATACATTGAACTTAACCTAAACCAGTCTCTGTGGGAACGAATCTGATTTATATCTTATACTACTTGCGAACGCGTATACTTGCGTGAATATTAGCGTGTGTTTTCACCCTAACACCCAACCATTCAATTTCACAATGTAACTTATCAAGGAATTCTTCAGAAATAAATGAACGGGTAGCTCCAGAATCAATTAATACTTTTGAATTTACGGAATTCACCAAAAGCGTACATGCAATTACACTAGGACTCTACACTACTTCTTTCATTATCATGTTGAAAGTTCTTGCTCTGGGTTGATTAAGCGGCGGTGGAGGAGGTAATGCCAACACTTTCGGAACACTAGCTGCCATTACTGGTCATTTACAGTTCCTAGCGATATGTCCTTTCTTTCCATACTGGTAGCAAGTAACGTATATCTTTCTCGTTAGAAATTCGTTAAAATAGTGCCCTTTCTGCTTATATTTGAAACACGTCACATCCGCTTTGATACATACGCCGATATGTTTTTGACTACACGTCTTGCAATACGGCACTAGAACTCTGACCATTCTCTGCTGGCTGGGAGCTTGGAAACGATTACCTGTTTTCTGGATACCTTGTCCTATCCTTTTAAAATTCAAATTTGTCAGGGCTTGAAATCCTGGCTTCCTACTGGAGCGGTCTTGGAAACTTCCCTGTCCTCTTTCCTTTTGTGATCTTTCGCTCTCCCCTTCAATAATCAAGGCTTTCTGGACTACGGCGGTATACGTCGTTAATTTAAAAACTGCAACTTGTCCACGGATCCACGGTCGTAATCCTTCTTGAAACCTTTGGACTCGTTTTTTTCAGTATCAACTTGTTATGAGACAAACCTAACCAACTCAGTAAATTTGGCTTCATACTCCGTCACGGACATACTTCCCTGCTTCAATTCCAAGAACTTAATCTGCATTTGATTCTTTACATAGCGAGGAAAATGTTTTTCTAAGAATAGCTCTTTAAACCTATCTCATGCAATAACATCTTCACCTTCTAAACCTTTCTTAGATTCCCACCAATAATTTGCTTCCCCTTTCAACAAGTACCTAGCAAAGTCAGTCTTTTGGTCTACACCTACCTTCACTAGCACAAATGCTTTCTCTATTTCTTTGAACAAAGTGGTAGCCTTAATAGGGTCTGCTGTCCCATCAAATTCTGGAGGTTTAATCGACTGAAACTATTTGAAAGTAATAATAGGTAGAGTTGGTGGCATCTGGGGCTCAGGACGAGGTAGCTGTTGTAACATTTGTTGTTGAATCTGCTGCTGCTGTTGCTGCATCTGTTGTTGCATCATTACCATCTGTTGTTGCATCAGATGGAACATTTGTTTCATGGTATCATTGGTCTGTTCTTCAGAGTTTCTGTTAGAAGTCTCAGTCCTAGTCTTTCTCTTGGGTGCCATTTGCTGATAGTAAAACAAGTGATATCTTTTTAACAGTTTATTAAACAATTGACAGTAGGTAAGAAAACAATTTATCCTGTATTAACAAAATTTGGATAATAGTTCGGAAAAAGAAAAATAGTTTGCTTAATATAAAAACAGGAAGTATAAATAGTTAAATGAAATGATTGTTACAAGAAGCTGTAAAAAAATAAAGTAAAGGTAATTGCTGTAAAATTGTAAAAACTGAGCTCTCCAGTACTCAGCGTCATCTCTCATCATACTGTAGTCATGATACGGTACTGTTAGGGTGAAATCATGCACTAATATTCACGCAAGTATACGCGTTCGCAAGTAATATAGAATACTTTCTAGTTCGTTCCCACAGAGACTCCGACTAAATTATTGTCTAATTAAACTCACTCACCAATGTATGATTACTTCTCAATGTTAAGACACTAACACTTAAAATTGTTGATTAAATATTAACTACAATTAACTACTTAATTAATCACTTAACTAACACTTCAATTTATCAACAATAAAACACTCATGAGATCACAACTTTATTATTACTTCCTTCAATAGCCATTGTTATTACCTTTAGCATATGACAGTGATGATATTAATCGAATAACACGAAACTGATAAAAGCCAACTTTCATTGTGCTAATACCATTCTACCAAGCATCCACAATCAAGATAGAAGTTGAATAGTCATCAATTATGTTGAGTTCCTATATGTCTACAGAAATTGACAACACAACGATTTAAGCACAAGTTATTCCTTTTGATTACATAGGGCAAATAAAACTGTTAGAGTTACCCACTAATCATGCACAACGTACATGAACCTATGCTAGCATGGAAAGTTCTAAATCTCAAGATCCACCGTCGCTTCACAAGAGATTAACACCCTATCTTATATGTTCGCGACGCACATAAGACGACTACGCACAACCAATACTAGATATCATACAATCATCACACACTAAAGTATTAAACAATTAACTAAAGAATTCCATAATAAATCCGTTGCAACCCCATGATCACGATTAGCCCATAATAGCACTTATCGTCATCATGGGTTCATATGAAATCATGATAAACAAACACAAGAAAATAATAACTAAACTAATTATATTAAAACAGAGTACGTCACAAGAGTAAATAAGTTCAAAGCAAGAAAACTAGCATCCAACGTTACAACGAAACAAGAATCACAAGAAGATATGCTTCCTCTTCGTTGCGGTGTGCTAAATCGGTCTTCTTCCTTATCTCCTTCGCTCCTTGCATAAAAACACGATCTTCTTCAATCCCCCCTTGTGAAAACGTCTCAAATCTACTTATATGATAGTCCCATAAAACTCAGATTACATAGAAGTGGAAACCAAACAGAAGTAGAAGTCCTGAAATAATATATTTTTTCCCCGACCCTGCGCGGCCGCTCAGCATAGCTGAGCGAGCGCTCAACTTGCTGCGCGGCCGCTCAGCAATGCTGAGCGGGTGCTCAGACCTCTACTGGAAAAAATCTGATTTTGCTCCATTTCTTCGCCGTAATCTGCCCGTTTCTTTCCTTTCGCAATGGTGAACACGTGCCAAGGCTTATTCTTGATGATTCCTCCCCCGAAATGCAACTAATACCCTGAAATGCATAAACACTAGAAAAACGCATCAAATACATAAAATACTTGATTTAAGACACCAATTTAAGCCATTTTAAGACGTTCTAAGTGGTATAAAATGCCACTTATCACACCCCAAACTTAAATCGATGCTTGTCCTCAAGCGTCACAGACTCAAAAAAAAACATGCATGAATGTAATCTATATGAAAATGCAGCGATCCCCCTTACTACGATTAACCAACCAAATTGCAACATCTCAACGAATGCAGTTAGACAACTAAAGATCAATAAACTCATGCAAACGGACATACAGCCAGAAACGTGGTGTGTGCAAATGCTTAACAAATATGCTTCGGAACTAGACCAATTATTATGACTAGACTATCCTCAAGGCAATCCAATGATTATGCAAAGAATAAAAATATTCTAGGCACAAAGTGATATACAACACTACAAGAATTCTGGAGCATATTACGGAATCGTGCTTTTTATTCACAACACAAATGCTTATTTGAACGTGCAATGAGTGAGGTCCACAAAAGACTTATACAATGGTATCCATGTAACGAGCGTTAGGTTAGCGGATCCCAGACTCTAAAAGCCTTAGGTCACTAGGCACAAAGTCCCCTAACAACTTAATAACTCGAATACCAAAGAGCCCACTCTAGATCAATTATGCATAAACTAATTTTTTTTTTATAACTTCTGAGCAAGTGCGTTTCGCTCCATCTTGCTCAACCCTAGACTACTCGCACCATATGCGAGCCGGCTACTAGCCATTTGACGCCTAGCCACAACTAGCAACAAATTCCAATTTTTTTTTCCAAATTTTTTTCTTTTTCATGCCTTTATCACTAAGAACCTATTATCGAATTCTAAGCATAATAAGTAGATTGACCTCGAAAACAACCAAATCATAACAACAATCTAGCCCTTACGCATTCTCTAAGACTTAGTGGAATTACAAGTGTTTCTAGCATGCATATCAACCTACACGACTTAATATCACTTTAATGCTATCACTACACTCGCATCAATATCACAATTCAGTCAATAAATCATTGCAAAAGGGATCATGGTAAATGCATGAGCTACATGACATACATAACAAAAAAAAACTATATGGCATAAATTATGCAACTATATGAACTAAACTATCATGAATATGCAGCTATATGACACACACACAATATTCCTTAACTGCCACCCCCAAACTTAAAATCTTCACTATCCTCAGTGAAGGTAGTAGAAAGGAACACAGGGTATACCTACTCGGAGTCATCATCATCATCACCCTCAGTGGGTGGAGTATTAGGCGGCGGGTATGCAGAGTCCTCACCAAAAACTGGCCACTGGATATCGGCTCCAAGGCCCCGAAAAGCAGTCCCTAATGCAAGGGTGAGCTCCTGAGCAAACCTGCTCTGCGTCTCATACATGGCATCCATCCGTCGTGAAAGCCTCCTAAACTGAGCATCAGCCAACCCAGCACCCTCCTGAGCTCTCGAAGAACCAGCCTCATCACGCCCTGGCCTAGCCATAGTAGCACCTCGTGCTGAACGCCCTCCTGGAAGACGATAACCCAGCCCATGCTCCTCAGGCTCACCACCGGTCCACTCCTGCATCCCATTCAGAGTGCCAGAATCAATCAGAGCTGCCGGCAACTACAACTGCTCATGAGCCGGCCAGTTCACTCCCACTGCTTGGCATAGCTTCGTAACCGTGGATGCATAAGGGATGTTCATATGCTTCGCTCCCCTAAAAAACTTCAGAATTCCTTGGTAGATAAACTCACCAAGGTCCACATAGTACTCCTCATTCAGAATTCCCCACAACAACTGTGCTCTCTCAACTGTGACCTCGTGTGCATGCGAAGAAGGCAAAATATTAGCACAAATAAATGCATTCCATGCACGGGCATACCTGTTCATGGCGATCGTCGGAAAGTGACGATACTCATTAGTGCCGGTCCTGAAGGTCCAAACTGTGCCCGGTCGACAGAGAGTCACACAAATCAAATCCAAGTCAAAGTCCTCAGCAGTCTTTTCATTCCAGTTCTCCTCCTCGGGCTTCCTCTCTCGCTGTCCAATCACACGGCGAATCGCCGCAGGGTGATAATCAACTGTCAGCCCTCGGACCATAGAAAACCCATTCTTTTCGGCCTTCGCGTTCGCATAGAACTCGCGAACCACACTCATCGGCACTGCTTCGGGCGACTCACAGAAAGCTATCCACCCCTTCTATGCAATCATGGGCAACAACTCACCATCCCTCCCCGATGGTAAAAACTCTCTCTCCTTCGGAATCGGCTTCCCCAAAAGCCTAGAGTACTCCTCCTCCGCAGCTCTGTCAGTTAACGGAGGCCTTGCAGCAGTACCCCTCGATGAATCAGCAGTAGGAACTGTGTTACTGCTGTCAATAGTGCGTGCTCTCTTGGGTGCCATTGATTCGTGAAAAAAAATGTGTAAGAACTGAGTTTTGGTGTTTGGGAGAGAGTTTAAGTGTAGGAATTTTGTGGGAGATATGTAGGATAGGTGTATGTATATATAGGGGGTGGATTAGATTAGGGTTTGGGAATTAAGGGTTAAAATGATGGGGTAGTGGGAACAAATCGTGGGTTTATGGGCTACAACTGTGTTTTTGGTTTTTTGTTTTTTTTTCTGAACTGTAAAAAAAATTCTGGTACTCGACACCTGAGCGGTCGCTCAGCAAAGCTGAGCGGGCACTCAGCTTGCTGCGCGGTCGCTCAGCAAAGCTGAGCGGACGCTCAGCTTGCTGAGCGGTCGCTCAGCAATGCTGAGCGGGCGCTCAGGGGGTCACTGGAATTTTTTTTTTAGCCCCTGTTTTCTGATTTTTTTGTGTTTTTGGATAGGTTATTAACTTCTAAGGGTTCCTGTAACAACATTTCATGGGTTGCCTCCCACGCAGCGCTTCTTTTTCGTCATTAGCTTGACGTTTCGTACCCTTCTCAAGTAGTCAACAAAATGGCACTAACCACTTCTCGGTTTGCTATGTCCCCATAGTAGTGCTTCAACCGCTGACCGTTAACCTTGAATGCTTGGTCCGAATCATTCTCAAAAATTTCCACCGCTCCATGTGGAAACACAGTTTTGACAATAAAAGGTCCAGACCACCTTGATTTCAACTTCCCAGGAAAAAGTCGGAGCCGAGAGTTGAATAAGAGAACTTGTTGCCCTGGCACAAATAACTTAGGATGTAGCTTCCTATCGTGCCACCTCTTCACCTTTTCCTTATACATTTTGTTATTCTCGTACGCTTGAAGTCGAAATTCATCAAGTT
Source organism: Apium graveolens (assembly GCF_009905375.1). NCBI lineage: Eukaryota > Viridiplantae > Streptophyta > Magnoliopsida > Apiales > Apiaceae > Apium > Apium graveolens. The sequence continues at coordinate 28,572,928 of NC_133654.1, read as the reverse complement.
CATTAAGCTGAAGCATTCTTTTCTTACCAGCTGCATCTAAATCCAGGTTCAACTTCTTCAATGCCCAGTAGGCCTTATGCTCAAGCTCCGCAGGTAGATGACATCCCTTACCGTACACCAACTGAAATGGTGACATACCAAGTGGAGTTTTGTATGCTGTTCTGTAAGCCCAAACAGCTTCATCGAGCTTTAAAGACCAATCTTTCCTTGACAGACAAACAACCTTCTCTAGAAAGCGCTTTATCTCTCTGTTAGACACTTCCGCTTGACCATTTGTTTGTGGATGATAGGCAGTAGCTACTCGATGATTCACATTATAACGCTGCATCATAGAAGTGAACTTACGATTGCAGAAATGCGATCCTTCATCACTTATGATTACCCGAGGTGTTCCAAACCTTGTGAAAATTTGCTTATGAAGAAAATTTAGCACTGCCTTTGCATCATTTGTCGGTAAATCTTTAACTTCTACCCATTTTAAGACATAATCGACTGCCAGCAAGATGTACTGATTATTGCAAGATGAGATAAAAGGCCCCATGAAATCGATTCCCCAAACATCAAAGACCTCGACTTCAAGCATCACATTTAATGGCATCTCATCCTTCTTTGTCAAATTTCCCACTCTTTGGCAACGATCACACCTTAAAACAAACTGATGAGAATCCTTGAACAAAGTAAGCCAAAAAAAACCTACTTACAGAATACGAGCTGCCGTCTTCTCACCACCATAGTGTCCACCATAAACCGTGGAATGGCAGTCTCGTAATATCCCCTCCGTCTCACAGAACGGGATACATCTCCTGATGATCTGGTCAGCTCCCTGTCTAAACAAATATGGTTCATCCCACATATATCACTTTACCTCATACAGAAACTTCTTCTTTTGAGCGGATGTCAAATTAGGAGGCATTACATTGCTGACGAGATAGTTTACAATATCTGCAAACCATGGTTCTTCCTCCTGAACTGTGAACAACTGCTCATCCGGAAAAGATTCATTGATTAACGTCCTATCTTGTGAAGTAGAATCGTGATTCTCCAACCTAGAGAGATGGTCAGCTACTTGATTCTCAGTACCTTTCCTATCCTTGATCTCTAACTCAAATTCCTGAAGTAAAAGCACCCAACGAATGAGTCTCGGCTTCGAATCCTTCTTGGAAACTAGATAGCGAATAGCCGCATGATCAGTGAATACTGTTACTTTCATACCAAGTAGATAAGATCGAAATTTCTCGAAACCAAAGACTATAGCTAAAAGCTCCTTCTCAGTAGTGGTGTAGTTCAATTGGGCCCCATTTAAAGTCTTACTCGCATAGTAGACCACATGGAAGAGATTTTTCTTGCGCTGTCCCAGAACTGCACCTACCGCATAATCACTCGCATCATACATCATCTCAAATGGTTCTGTCCAATCTGGTGCTGTAATAACTGGTGCAGTGATCAAACTCTTCTTGAGAGTCTCAAATGCTGCCAAACATTCATCATCAAATTTGAAAAGCACATCTTTCTCAAGCAAATTGCACAACGGCTTAGATATCTTTGAAAAGTCCTTGATGAATCACCGATAAAAACCCGCATGACCGAGAAAACTACGGATTCCTTTCACAGAATTAGGTGGGGGAAGATTTTCAATGACTCCCACCTTGGCCTTGTCCACCTCCAGACCCTTGTTAGAGACCTTATGCCCAAGAAAAATGCCTTCACGCACCATAAAATGACATTTCTCCCAATTGAGCACCAAATTAGTTTCCACGCATCTTTTGAGTACGGCGCGCAGATTATTCAAACATTCATCATATGAATGTCCAAAGACGGAGAAGTCGTCCATGAACACTTCGACATTATTTCCAATCATGTCAGAGAATATAGCCATCATACATCTCTGAAAAGTGGCCGGGGCGCCACATAACCCAAACGAAACTCTGCGACAAGCAAATGTGACAAATGGACAAGTGAAGGTAGTCTTTTCCTGATCCTCTGGTGCAATACAAATCTGATTATACCCTGAATAACCATCCAGAAGAAAAAAATACTCATGACCCGCCAACCTGTCAAGCATCTGATCAATAAATGGAAGAGGGAAGTGATCCTTCCTTGTGGCTTTGTTCAATTTTCTATAATCCATGCATACTCTCCATCCTGTAACTGTTCGAGTGGGGATGAGCTCATTCTTTTCATTTGCGACCACAGTGATACCTCCTTTCCTAGGTACACATTGTACGGGGCTCACCCACGAGCTGTCAGAAATAGGATAAATGATGCCTGCATCTAGCCATTTCAGAATTTCTTTCTTCACCACCTCCTTCATGATAGGATTCAGTCTTCGCTGCTGTTCCACAGTTGGCTTACTACCTTCCTCTAGCAGAATTTGTAATAACCCCAATTTTTGGAATTTTTGAAACCCTTATGAATAGTGATTTTGCTGATTATGCTAAATAAGAAAACTTTTCATGCCACACTATGTAGGGGTTCTGTTATTGATATTCTGAGATTTTATTAGTACTCTATATGGTATATAAGTGTATGTAAAGATCGTCAGAATCCAATTCCGAACACTTTGATTTTTCCCGGAAATCCAACAGATACAGAAAGAAGTGAGTATAAGGTAAAAGGATAAATAGGATTTAAATTCAAGGATTTTAAGAGGGGATCATAAAAAGGAATATAAAATATTGAGGAAGGTTTAGGGGAACCCAAGTGATAAGATCCCGGATATGATTCCTCAAACGATAAACGAGAATGAAAGTTAAGCGAACCGTATAACAGATCAGCGGTCATTAGGCAAGCAATTAGGAGTTAATCAAGGAGGTTAGGGATGATGATGTCATCAAACCAACAAGAAGAAGACAAGTGTAACAAGATGACCTAAGCTTGATGACCTAAGCATGACAAGTGGGAAGGATTGGTTGGTTGATTGTGAGCCACACATTTTTCACCATGGTAAAAATTTAATTTAATTCCAAGACAAAAAGAAGCAACCAACCAACAAATATCATAACACAAATACAAATTGAAAGTTGACTTTCCTATTTCAAGAAGAAAGCTCTCGGCTAAAACAAACCCAGCAACTTCAAACTGCCATATTTCCTTCAATACTCACTCAAATGTTGTGTTCTATAGCTCGTTGGAAAGGTATTGAGATGGCCTACAACTCTTGTTCACAAGTCTCTTCCAAATAATCAAGGTAAGACCCTCAGTTTTATAGTTCTTTAAATTGGACTTTTAGAAACTTCAAAGCCTAACTTTGTGTTCTTGATTTCTTTGGAAAGATCAAGCTTGTAGGAGGCTCCATAAGGCTTCCTAGTAACTTTCCACCCTCCAAGAAAAGTATAAATCTTCACACCCTTTAGTAATAAGTTTGAATGTTGAAGTTTGGAGATGGTTTGGATGGATGAGTAGTAATTTGAATGATAAGCATGATTCGAGCTTAATTGTTAAGTAGTGTAGTTAAATTTGGAGATGTTATAATATATGATTGGATTGAGATCCTGTTAGGTCCCAATGAGTTTGTAGAAGGGGGGGGGGTTGAATACAAACAACACCGAATAATCGAATTAAATGCGGAATAAAAAATGTGAAACAAAATTCAAGTTAAATAAAAATATTATTAAACTTGAAAGGTGTTACAACAACTGTATCGATTACAAGGTATTAATCTCAAATCAATTATCACAAATCTAGAATAAATTCGACATGAACTTTTTCTATTTTTGCAATAATTAGAATCAAATGCTAAACGCGATTTGAGATTAAGTTCTAGGGATTTTGATCCGCTAGATTGTTACACAAGAACAAGATAAAGATTTCTAGTTGATTGGATTTAACTTTACAATCTAGAAATTGATCTTGAAGTTTGCAGAGAAGAATGTAATATTGTTCTGCTTCTTTTTCTTTTGTTCTCGGGTTCTGTATGTTGGATGATTGAGTTGAATGACTTCTGCTTCTATTTATCAACAGCCGAATTAATTGAATTGGAATGACAATCCTTTAAGCTTGTATGACAATCGGTGAGACTATCCTTTTGAGCTAGCAAGACAATCGTTTGAACCAGCATGACTATCGGTAGGACAATCTTTTGAACTGGCATGACAATCTCCTTCCTAGTGTAACTTTCGGTATGACAATTGAAATGACTTGGCATGACAATCGGTATGACAATCCAGATTGTCATGCTAGTTCATTTTCAATTGTCTTGCTGATTTAAGATTGAATTTAATCCAATTAAACTTCTGAAAATTCCTAAAATTAATTCTGAATTAATTAATCAATTAATTTAATTAATCAATAAATTGATCTTTGCAGATATAATTTATTTACTTAATTAAATTATATGACTTAATTAATTAATAGAGAATTAATACTAACCCTGAGCAGCATCCATTCTTCTGAATATCTTCTGAAAATCACTGAGAATTATGAATCAATTCCGCCATTTCAACGTTGACACTCGATGTACTGTCTGGTTCATGAGTGACTAACTTCCGTGACGTTTCTTCATGTCTTGACTTTGACGCTTTGATTTTCTTCAGATTAAATCCTTGTAATTAATGATACTCTGACGAGATCTCTGTCACTTGATTAAATCCACGATCTTGATTTATATCACTGAGGCATGATCAACTTCTTGAACTTCTTCTAGTGAATTACCTCCTCAAGTCTGTAGATGAACCTTGTTTCTGAATCCTTTGACAGATATTACTTTGCGAGATCTCTCTGACGGTCGATCCACTATTTACTTATTACATTCTTATTTGAGTTGAGTTGAATCCTCGAATATACAAATAGGTCTATGACATATGACTTACAATCTCCCCCTATTTGTTTGTTAGACAATAACACACAAATACCTAGAGGATAACTCAACTAACAAATAAGAAAAAGATATAAACATACATGCAAAGTAAATAGTAGAAAATTTCTGGACTAGATTTAACATTTTCCAGATTCCAAGTAGATGTTCCTCTAGACTGAACATATCTTCAAGTAGTTCCATCTTCACATGTACAACCACATGTCCTGTTGAGAAGCCCATATCTCTTGCTTCTCCCCCTATGAGAATCAACTGATTAAAGAAGATCACCTTCATTTTACCACCTCTCCCGTACAATAGGATCCGCAGATAAAAACCAATGGTACTCCCCTAACAGCTTCTTCCCTTACTAGGAAATCACCTTGTATTTACCACCTCTCCCGTACAATAGGATCCGTAGTTACAAACAACAATGGTGTGGTGTAGTGTACATTTTTAGGATCTTTTTCTTCCTCCCTGCTATTTCTCCCCCTTAGTTGAGGAATCCTCCAAACTATTACTTAAGCTTTTATCTCCCCCTTAAAGAAGGAATGTATGTCGTCGTCTGAAGGAGTTCTCATATTTCACTTGGTTGGAAAAGAAATAACAAGTGTTTCTCTTTCTTCCTCACTGTGAGTGTGTGATCCTGTTTTAGTGTACCTCACATGTGTTTCACTCTTCTCTCAACTCGTGTTTACACTCATTCTCACAAGTGTATCACTCTTCTCTCATAGCTCCATAATCCAGCTGTACCTGCAAGGAAAATCACCTTAGCCATCCTTAAGGAGGTCACAGGTGGTGCAATGGGAGTTCACAAATCCCCATCCTTGTTAAACTCGTCAGATAAATCTGATTCATAATTTATAATTCCTAGTTTCCTTTTTAGGGTTCCAGATTTGAATTCTGGGAAGGTAAACAATGATCCAAAGAATTTAGCATAAAGATCACAGTTCCCTTCTAATGCCTGTGAAGACATTTCCTTGTGACTCATCAGGTAATATCTGAATCATTGTCAACAAGTTGCCGATCTGCACCTATGTCAGATCCACTATCCGCAGATGCATCCAGGGGATTTAAGCCTGGGGAGGTAGACACTGACCACTGACATATGGCTTTTGGATCAGTATCCTCTCCTAACACCTGTAAAGGCAATTGGTCCACTAACGAACCTTGAATAATCGAATCTGACCTTAAAATGGTCGAAACTCTTGTTTCCGTCAACTCATCCTTTGTGTGTGTAACCTCTCCTTGTGCATCAAGAATTTATTATGTTTGAAGTGGTGACACTACATCGGATACCTTGGCCGACAGGCAAAATTTCAATAGACGCACCCTGTTGAGAGAATGAATCTAGTAACTATTTTTGTGCCTTTTCAGCCATTACATCTTTTTGAGAAGATGTATGGGGGCTAGCAGTTGTCTCGGTTTAAATACTACTCATCTATGTAGGAGACAGAGCTACTGGGTTGACTACAGAACCTTCCTTATGTGGTGCACTAGGCACTATCTCCCTCACGCTCATTCATACTACTTTTAGTGGTAAGAGAGTGTTGGTTGGTTCTGTTTTTGTGTTTGTCTTTACAGTCTGGGATAGATGTTGTGGGTTTTCAACCTCATGACTGTCAATGAAAGAAAGTCATTGGAGACTGAACCTGTAACACAGAACATATGGTAATAGAGAGAAAATGATTTACACTAGTGATTTCAAAAGATTTTACATGAAATAAGAAACCACTAATGTAGAAAGAAGTTTGATTTTGTATTTCAATATGAATGAGTTTTTAATAAAACATTGATCACTTAGGGTAAAGTCTAAGTAATTCTCATTCATGTCAAAAGCTTCCAAATATCTGCAACATAATGTTAACAACATATCATTGACCGATACTTGTCAAGTACTTTAGATACTAATTGTTATGTTGTATAAACAATATATCACTGCACATATAAAACAATATGATTGTGCCTAGTGATAAGATAGTTATAAATATGACGACTCTACTTATTCATATAAAACTGTAACTGCAGTTAGAGTGCCATACCATGGCCTTGACGATTGCTTGAGCAGTATACTAGTTCATACCAACCTGAAGTGAGATTGTGAAGAAGAGATTGCATAGTCCAATAGATCTGCAGCTGCAAAGTCCATGAACTGTGGTGCACTGACTTCTTCTTTTAACTCACCAATCAGGAGTACACTTGTACACATCTTACTAGAGTACAATTCCAAGTATAATGTGCAGCAGGTGCCTGATATGTCGTAATATTCTCAAGTCTCATCACTGGTGCTATATGTTAGATACTGCTTCCTGATAATAACCTAGCACAATATACAAAATTACAATGATAACATTCCCAGCTTGCAAACAGCCATATCCCTCGGATACACCTTTGCTGTTATCTCCAAAGGTAACCAGGGGGCCAGCTTTCTCAATCCTCATTTGATAGCAGGGCTCTATCTCCGGTCATATGTCTTGATGATCCACTGTCAAGAATCCACACTACCGGTTACACCTGTTTAATGCCCTGCACTTCAAATGGATTAGACCTTCTTCGGAACCCAAACTTGGTTGGGCCCGGCATACTTGTAGAACTATCCTTTGTCAGGCAAAACAATATTTTTAATTTTAATTGTCTCAACTTTCTCAATGACTGAACATTTGACCTTGTAAACAGCCTTAACAAATTTCTGTTTAAGCTTAGGCACAAATGTCTCCTTTCTAGCCTTAGAAGGACTAGCAGTCTTAGACCTATCATGCTTCTTGTTATTCACATGCTGACGAGGAGTAGTCTTATCATTAGACACATGCTTACCATTAAAATAAGCATACATCATATTAAAAGCACAAGACATACAATTAGCAACACCACATGCTTTATGAGAGTGATTAACAGCAGGCAATTTATGCATGGTAGACATGGCATTATTGTTATCCAACTCATGTGTGTCTGAGTTAGTCTCAGTTGCTTTCACAACTTTGACTGGAACTTTCGACTCACTTGACTTGGAAACAATCTTCTCATTAGCATGATCCTCAGCACGTATTTCTTCTTGAATAACAGAAGAGGTCGCATCAAATGGTTCAGTAATTGATGCTTTATAGAGGGGTTCATCAACACCCTTAAGCACATGTGGTACTTCCCTCCCTTTAGCACAGACATGAGGAGGGGAGTTTATGCCTAATTCTCCAATAGCAGCATTGTAATCATAACCTATTCCAGATGTTTGATTAACAGCTTGCTTACTGTAGAACTCTTTAGCCTTCGAACAAGAATTGAAGTAGGCTCTAACCTTAGTCTCAAGACCGGTGATCTTGTCTTTGAGAATAGTTTCGAGTTTTCTATAACAGTCAACTCTATTCTTTAGAAAAGATACCTGTTCTTTTAATTTGTCTTGATTAATGTGCACAAGTCTTAATTCATTGACCTCTTTCTCAAGGTCTGTGATCTGTAAACTTAACAGTTCATTATCACGACGTGCACAATCTAAGTTACCTCTTAGATGATAAACCATTTCAGCATCAGAAAGTTTTACCTCTATTCTTAACGATGAAGCTTTTCCATCAATAGCCATAAGAGCAAGATTTCCTTCATCTTCATCTTCACTGTCAGTATCATCCCAGCTTCTTCCCTTTGCCAGATAAGCCCTTTCAGAGTTCTTTCTTACTTGCTTTGGCTTCCTACATTCTGTGGCAAAGTGTCCCAACTCATTGCAGTTATAGCATCTAATGGTGCTTCGATCAACCATCCCTGTTTTGTACCCACCACTGCTGGTGTTAGAGGATGAAGATCCACCTTTCTGGAATTTGTTGTAGTTGGACTTGTACTTAAGCTTGGGATTCCTCCTGAATCTGACATGGGAGAATCTCTTGACAATTTGGGCCATTGATTCATCTTCCAATTGCTCCAGCTCTTCCAAGGAATAAAAATCATCACTTGATTGATTTGTAGTAGGAGGATCATATTCTGCTACTAACTCATTTTCCTCACCCTTGGAAAACTGTACCATTCTTTCTAACTGTTGAGATTGTTGTTGTTGTTGACCTTCAGCTACAAGTGCAGTAGATGTGCTGACCATTCTATCCTTCCCGTAGACTTCCTTCTGTTGAATCTGCTCTAACTCATAGGTTTTTAACACTCCATAGAGCCTGTCCAAAGAAATCTCACTCAGATCTCTAGCTTCTCTAATGGCAGTGATTCTATGTTCAAGATGAGCTGGCAGTGTTAAAAGGAACTTTTTGTTGACCTCCCTCATTGAATAATACTTTCCATTGATGTTCAGGTTGTTGATCAATGCATTGTACCTCTCAAACACTTCAGTAATTCCTTCTCCTGGATTTGATTTGAAATGTTCATATTCAGAGGTTAGGATTTCCAACTTGTTCTCCCTAACTTCCTCTGTGCCTTCATTAATCACCTCAATAGTTTCCCACATGTGTTTGGAATTTTTACAGTTCATCACATGTCTGTTCATCAAGGGATCAAGGGAATCAATTAATATTAATTGAAGGCTGGCATCCAAGGAGGCTTCTTCCTTCTCAGCAGGAGTAAAATCTTCAGGCTCTTTTGGATAGGTTCTAGCTTCAGTAGTCACCACACCATCTATTATTACCTCCGGTTCAATAACCATCGGAGTTTTTATACCCTTCTTTAACAAGTTTGAATATTTGGGATTTGCAACTTGTAAAAATAATAGCATCTTCTTCTTCCACATGATATAATTCTCTTTATCAAATTGTGGAATTTTAACGGTTCCAACTTTATGTGAAGTCATTATAAATTTTTGAATAAATAAAAATTCAAGGAGTTGAAAAATCACAAAAGTCTAGGATCTTGATTTGTTCGTTAATCAGAAGGCTCTGATACCAATTGTTAGGTCCCAATGAGTTTGTAGAAGGGGGGGTTGAATACAAACAGCACCGAATAATCGAATTAAATGCGGAATAAAAAATGTGAAACAAAATTCAAGTTAAATAAAAATATTATTAAACTTGAAAGGTGTTACAACAACTGTATCGATTACAAGGTATTAATCTCAAATCAATTATCACAAATCTAGAATAAATTCGACATGAACTTTTTCTATTTTTGCAATAATTAGAATCAAATGCTAAACGCGATTTGAGATTAAGTTCTAGGGATTTTGATCCGCTAGATTGTTACACAAGAACAAGATAAAGATTTCTAGTTGATTGGATTTAACTTTACAATCTAGAAATTGATCTTGAAGTTTGCAGAGAAGAATGTAATAGTGTTCTGCTTCTTTTTCTTTTGTTCTCGGGTTCTGTATGTTGGATGATTGAGTTGAATGACTTCTGCTTCTATTTATCAACAGCCGAATTAATTGAATTGGAATGACAATCCTTTAAGCTTGTATGACAATCGGTGAGACTATCCTTTTGAGCTAGCAAGACAATCGTTTGAACCAGCATGACTATCGGTAGGACAATCTTTTGAACTGGCATGACAATCTCCTTCCTAGTGTAACTTTCGGTATGACAATTGAAATGACTTGGCATGACAATCGGTATGACAATCCAGATTGTCATGCTAGTTCATTTTCAATTGTCTTGCTGATTTAAGATTGAATTTAATCCAATTAAACTTCTGAAAATTCCTAAAATTAATTCTGAATTAATTAATCAATTAATTTAATTAATCAATAAATTAATCTTTGCAGATATAATTTATTTACTTAATTAAATTATATGACTTAATTAATTAATAGAGAATTAATACTAACCCTGAGCAGCATCCATTCTTCTGAATATCTTCTGAAAATCACTGAGAATTATGAATCAATTCCACCATTTCAACGTTGACACTCGATGTACTGTCTGGTTCATGAGTGACTAACTTCCGTGACGTTTCTTCATGTCTTGACTTTGACGCTTTGATTTTCTTCAGATTAAATCCTTGTAATTAATGATACTCTGACGAGATCTCCGTCACTTGATTAAATCCTCGATCTTGATTTATATCACTGAGGCATGATCAACTTCTTGAACTTCTTCCAGTGAATTACCTCCTCAAGTCTGTAGATGAACCTTGTTTCTGAATCCTTTGACAGATATTACTTTGCGAGATCTCTCTGACGGTCGATCCACTATTTACTTATTACATTCTTATTTGAGTTGAGTTGAATCCTCGAATATACAAATAAGTCTATGACATATGACTTACAATCTCCCCCTATTTGTTTGTTAGACAATAACACACAAATACCTAGAGGATAACTCAACTAACAAATAAGAAAAAGATATAAACATACATGCAAAGTAAATAGTAGAAAATTTCTGGACTAGATTTAACATTTTCCAGATTCCAAGTAGATGTTCCTCTAGACTGAACATATCTTCAAGTAGTTCCATCTTCACATGTACAACCACATGTCCTGTTGAGAAGCCCATATCTCTTGCTTCTCCCCCTATGAGAATCAACTGATTAAAGAAGATCACCTTCGTTTTACCACCTCTCCCGTACAATAGGATCCGCAGATAAAAACCAATGGTACTCCCCTAACAGCTTCTTCCCTTACTAGGAAATCACCTTGTGTTTACCACCTCTCCCGTACAATAGGATCCGCAGTTACAAACAACAATGGTGTGGTGTAGTGTACATTTTTAGGATCTTTTTCTTCCTCCCTGCTATTTCTCCCCCTTAGTTGAGGAATCCTCCAAACTATTACTTAAGCTTTTATCTCCCCCTTAAAGAAGGAATGTATGCCGTCGTCTGAAGGAGTTCTCATATTTCACTTGGTTGGAAAAGAAATAACAAGTGTTTCTCTTTCTTCCTCACTGTGAGTGTGTGATCCTGTTTTAGTGTACCTCACATGTGTTTCACTCTTCTCTCAACTCGTGTTTACACTCATTCTCACAAGTGTATCACTCTTCTCTCATAGCTCCATAATCCAGCTGTACCTGCAAGGAAACTAGAGTTAGGGTGTGAGTTAGCTGGAAGCTTTATTTAACCCTAACATTGTTTCTTGGTTGCTGTTTTGTGTTTTCTCTCAGGATCCTAGTAGTGGTAGTGACTCAGACTCAAAGATTAGTTTGACTGGTACCCCTGTGGACCCCATTCCACCCTCTCCAGAGGAGCCTGTGTATGTTAGTTCAGACCCAGAGGAGGACCCTTCTGAGAGTAGTGAGATCCCTATGCAGATTTCACCCTTGAGGCCAGATTCAGAGACCCCTACCCCTGAGCCAGAGTCCGAGATGCCTAAGACTATACCTGTCAGTGTTGGTGGCAAGTTAGCCCAGGATCGAGACTTTGTTTACTCCCGCATTCCTGAGTTGGGAGCTTTGGTGGATAGGCTAGCCAGAGAGTCTAGGCATAATGCTTCAGTTATGGATGATGAGTGGCGAGTCGGGTAAAGATAGTGGAGCAGGTTGCCAGGAGGAGAATGGATGAGGGACCATCCACTAGTGATGCTGATGCTGAGGCCCGGAGGCTGCATAAGATCATTCGCTGGATGTTGGTTGTGTTGAGAGAGATACTAGATGTCTAGATGGGACTGTCGGTTGAGCCCGTAGATTGTTGTTTTCAGCGCCAGTAGGCTTTGGGATACTTGGTCAGATGCCGGGATCCCTTTTTCATTTATTTTGTTGTATTTCAGATCTGTATCGTAATAGTAGTTGTTGGAAGTTAGGGGTAGATAGGGGGATATTTTCCAGTTTTTCCTCTGTTTAACCCTGCTATATTATTGTAACTTATTTCAGAACCTGTGATAGCCAGAATTATCTTTATGTACCCTTTGTTTAAATAAATCCATTGTCTTGCTTTCCATTGTGCACCTTAAATATCCCATAAACTGTTCTCAATACCATGTTTTAATACAACCATGTTTTCGTATAACCATGTTTAAAGCTCATAAAACCCTATTATGTGCCATGATAAAATAAAACTGATATAAGAATTATATAGTAATAGGATTGCTTGTGCAAATTGGGTAAAACTTAAAACCCACAAAAGAGATTTCATAGAAACTGTTGTTATATATATATGCCATGCCATCGTATTGCTAAATAATTGCTCAATCAGGTTTGTAAGAAATGGCCAACTCACCAGATCATCAAGAAGAAGAAATTCCCACCCAAGACCCAGAAGTAAACCCAGAAACCACCATGATGAGCAGACTTGCTCAGCTTTTGCAACAACCTGTGGCCCCTAAAGCTGGAAACTTTAAGCACTTTCAATCTATTCATCCCCCAGAGTTCTTAGGTTTGCCAGACCCGATTAAAGCTCAGTCTTGGTTGAGAGAAATGGAAAAAGCTTTTGTGTTAGCAGAAGTTAAGGACGATAAGAAAGCTCAGTATGCAAGTTATTACCTGAAAGATGAAGCAAGTTTCTGGTGGGAGTCTTCAAAGGCGTTGTTGGAAGGCAAAGACTTATCTTGGGAGAAGTTCACCGAGATGTTTATGGAGAAGTATTTGACAAGCTATATGCAAGACCAGTTGGAAATGAAATTTCTGGATCTTAGACAGGAGGATATGTCAGTAGCGGAATATGAAGTGAAGTTTTCGGAATTGTCTAGATTCGTACCTGAGTACGTGAATACAGTGGCGAAGAAGGCTAAGAGGTTCCAACAGGGACTTAAGCCGTGGATTAGGAGTCAAATAGCAATGTTGGAGATCAAGAATTTTGCTTCTTTGGTTCAAAAAGCAATGATAGTGGAAGGTGAGCGAGAAGCTGCAAGAAGAGAAAATGAAGGAAGAAAAAGGAAGTTTGAAAGCTCTGAGCAAGAGCAAGGAAGCTCAAAGTTTAGAGGAAGGTTTGGAATGAGTGGTGGAGGTCAGAACCAAAAGTTCCAGAAGTTTAAACCCGGCAACGGAGCTCGGAAGAACCGCTTCCAGAAAACTGGACAACCGGGGAAGGATAGCAGACCCCAGATTCAAGAATGCAGGAATTGTGGAAAGAGACACCCGAGAAGGTGTAATAAGCTGGATATAACGTGTTTTAAGTGCAACCAGAAGGGGCAGTACTCTTCAGAATGCCCAAGTGGAGCGAGGAAGCCTGATTTGGCTTGTTTCAAGTGTGGTAAAGTGGGCCATATGGTTAGGAATTGCAAGGAGCCTATTCAAAAGGCTAATGTTCTTAGAATTGCTGGACCGCCGTCTCTCCCAGTACCATCAGCTCAACCCAGAGCTAGGACCTTTAACATGACGATGAAAGATACGGTGCAAGATGTGGACGTGGTAGCAGGTATGCTTGTTACTAATTCAGTAGAAGTAAAAGTTTTGATGGATTCTGGAGCAACTAGATCTTTTATCTCTGAAAGTATTCTTGATAAGTTAAATTGTGTTACGTACCCTCTAGAACCTAATTTAATTATAGAGGTAGCAAATCAAGAGAAAGTTATTGCTAGCAAGATTTGTCCTGAATGTGATATGACTATAGAAGGTCGGCACTTTTCTGCTGACTTAATTCCTTTTAAGTTAGGAGAATTTGAGGTCATACTAGGAATGGATTGGTTGTCAAACCATGAAGCGCAAATAGAATGTAAAAGTAAAAAGGTGAAGTTAAAAACCAAGGATGGTGAAGAAGTGATATTTAAAGGAAATAGGCAAGAGAAGAAATTTCTAACGGCTATTGAGGCAAAAAGATTAATATGTCAAGGATGCGAAGTTTATTTGGCTCATGTCGTGGATGTGGAGAAAGAATCCGTGAAGATCGAGGATATTTCGGTAGTAAGAGATTTTCCAGACGTGTTTCCCGATGAATTTCCTGGACTACCTCTAGACAGAGAGATCGAGTTTACGATTGATTTGGCTCCTGGTACGAAACCACTGTCAAAAGCTCCCTATCGCATGGCACCGGTCGAGATGAAGGAATTGGCAGCTCAGTTGCAAGAATTGTTGGACAAAGGAGTGATCCGACCGAGTGTATGCCCGTGGGGCACACCGGTGTTATTTGTAAAGAAAAAGGATGGAAGTATGAGGTTGTGCATAGATTACCGCAAACTGAATAAGTTGACGATAAAAAATAAGTACCCTCTACCGCAGATCGATGACTTGTTTGACCAGTTAAAAGGAGCTTCGTGTTTCTCCAAGATTGATTTAAGATCTGGGTATCATCAGTTAAAGATCAAAGTGGAAGATATACCCAAGACAGCGTTCCGAACGAGATACGGACATTATGAGTTTTTGGTAATGGCATTTGGCTTGACGAATGCGCCAGCTGCATTTATGGATCTTATGAACAGAGTGTTCAAGCAGTATTTGGATAAGTTCGTTATTGTGTTTATCGACGATATACTGATTTACTCCAAGACGGAAGAAGATCATAAGGAGCATTTGAGGATTTCCTTGGAAATTCTGCGAAAAGAGAAGCTGTATACTAAGTTTTCAAAGTGTGAATTTTGGCTAAAGAAAGTGCAATTTCTTGGTCATGTAGTTAATAAAGAAGGAATCAAAGTAGACCCAGCCAAGATAGAAGCTATAACGAATTAGGAAAGACCCAAGACTCCTACAGAAGTCAGAAGTTTTCTGGGATTAGCCGGATATTACAGGAGATTTGTGCAAGATTTCTCTAAGATTGTCGTTCCGTTGACAAAGTTGACGGGAAAGAACGAGAAGTTCGTTTGGACAGAAAAGTGCGAGGAAAGTTTTCAAGAGTTAAAGAAGAGGTTGGTAACCGCCCCAATGTTGGTATTACCAGATGACAAAGGGGAATTTGTGATATTCAGTGATGCTTCATATAAAGGACTTGGATGCATGATTTGGAATTGGCAGCAATTATGTTTGCCCTTAAGATTTGGAGGCATTATTTGTACGGGGAAAAGTGCGAGATTTATACGGATCATAAAAGTTTAAAGTATATCTTTACTCAGAAAGAATTGAATATGCGATAAAGAAGGTGGTTGGAATTGATCAAAGATTATGATTGTGTGATAAACTATCATCCTGGAAAGGCAAATATGGTAGTTGATGCTTAAAGTCGAAAAGAAAGGTTGAATATGTTAACGTCATCAGAAGTATTGATCAAGGACTTTGAAAAGATGGAAATAGAGGTGCAAACTCCAGAATGTGGAGGTGAAGCTATATATGCAATGTTGTTTCAACCCGAGATTTTGGAAAAGATTAGATGCTGTCAAGAGCAAGTGATGAATCGTGAAAAGGATAAGTTGACGGGAGAAGAAATTAAAGCTCAAAAGGATGGAACAGGGATATACCGTGTTAACTCACGTATTTGGATACCTAATATCGTGGAACTAAAGCACGAGATTTTGCAAGAAGCGCATAACTCGAGATTTTGAATTCACCCTGGAAGTACGAAGATGTACCAGGATTTAAAAGAAAGTTATTGGTGGCCAAACATGAAAAAGGAAATTGCGGAATAGATAAGTTAATGTTACACGTGCCAAAGAGTCAAAGCAGAACATCAAAGGCCAAGCGGATTGCTTCAGCCACTGGACATACCCGAATGGAAATGGGAGCATATTGTCATACCGCCAACTTAAACAGCAAAGTAAGTGTAACTATTACAACATTTAAAAATAAATAAACATAACCAAATCTAAGATCTTACAGTTTAGGGTTTGGAACAGCCCAACACTACCATCTATTACAACTGATTTTAAATATCCAGTCCTCACACAAAACTATTATCTCTTATTCTACCTGAGCTCGAACATAAGCATCAACATCACAGGTCTTACGGGCGGTCTGCTTGAATCTAACCATAGCTGCTAGCTGTAATATCAGGGTAAAGCAAGGAGTGAGCCAAATGCTCAACAAGTGCTAATCAATACGATACAAAACATAAGTCAAGATATACATTAAAGAATGTCAATGAGAGGACATAACCAATGATATCGAGAGATAAAACTTTTGGATGGTGGCATCATTTTGTTTGTATCAAAACAACTTCAAAATCATACTTTTAATCAAAATCATTTTATGACGATACGGATTACAGCCGGTGATCAGCCGCGAAGTAATCCCGAACCTCGCTGGGTTCTACAACATTAATGGGAATCTCTAGGCAACTTTTAAGCCTAATATAAGTGTGGAAAGGACTCGCGTCTCAGTCCAGATCCACTATTCAAGAAAATGTTTATCCCCCTTTGGGACTGAAAACCCACGTTTTATTTATTTCAAAAACTGATGCCGAAATATAACAAAATCTCTTTTAACAGAAACATTTTATCAAGGAATTATAGATCTACTCGAAACACGGGAAATATGGTACTAAATTTCGGGGCCATGATCCACAAAACTATACTCTATTAGGGTAACTGAATGGGTTTCATATATCAAAGTTTGGACAAGGGAGTTTAGCGAGGCTATTGGATATTATGAAGGGTAATGCCAAACTGGGCTTAAAGCAATGGTTTCTCATCAAGGTTCAAGTGCTGGATCATCAGGAAGGTAAGCTTCATGAATACTAAGGGTGTTAAGGTATGAAGAAATGATCTTTAGCTCAGGATTTATCAGAATTATCAAGCTTTAAGATAAGAAAGAGGGGTAATCAATGAGGGATCACTTTGATAAATATCTGGCTTTCAGGGTTCAAGGTAAGGTTCTATAGGGGTTCAAGTATCAGGATGAGATATCAATACTTAGGAATCATTAGCATGTTAATCAAGAGAATCAACCAAGAGTTGTAACTACCCTTTCTTTTATCATGGCATTCAAATTACTTTAAATTACTATCATGATAAGACTTTTGAACTACTTGCAATACATACTCAAGGGTTCACGGCATTTCAAGGATAAACATAAGATACGCTTGACTTAAATATATATATCAAAATGACTCAGGATAGTTGCATCGATATAAATGAACTATTTACAGTGAATACGAAAGACAGGTTGAATCACTTGCCTTGAGAAAGGCTGGTCTGGTCTGACTGGTAGGAGCAACTGGAAGCTTCACTCGACCTTTATGACAAGTTTTCCCTCGTCTCGAGATCCTACATAAATAATAATAATCCTCATTATAATATATCCTCACCAACTTAACCTATTTACAACCCGAATTTAAACACGGATGGCAGTTAGGCCTATATGCGCTTAATTTATATTCACCTTTAAATTATAAATGCACACACATAGCCACATAATCACATATCATATAATAATACCAAATAACACCATATACACCATAATGCAACACTTGGCTTGGATGATCTCGACTCACAACTTAAGTCACTTGGTCGCTAAACTAGACAAAGTCTTCTAATTTTTGGCTTCTTAACTCGATGTGCCTTTACTAAACTATCCAAGACCTATTGACCTTCACTTGGGCCTTTTGCTCTACCGACCTTATACTATCTTACAACTATGGTGGTCAACCTAAATCTCACTCCTAAGTGTTCTAAAACTATGTGATAAGTGAAAGTGCTCACTGGTGCAAATTTCAGAATGATATCTATGGTTTCTTGAGTGTATTAGACACTCTTAAACTACAAGTTTTCCTTCAACAATTTTACACAAGACTCTCCTGACCTAAGGGCATCTCCCAAACTTAATGTGGCTCAAGGGCCTGGCTTGGGCCTTCTTGGGCCTAAGCTCAAAGTCCATGGTTCCCCTGTTTTTCTGGGCAGAAAACGCCCTGACTTGAATTAAATTGTGACACATGGTTCTAACTCATATCCTATGATCTATGGTTGGAAAAACTTCTCTGACACTCCCTCTAACTAAGGCCCAATAGGGCCTAATGAGGGCCTACCCATGACATGGTAAAATCTCCCTATTTCTAAGTTGCAACAAAACTGTCCCCTGCTGGACAGATTTTGTTATTCTACTTATGCACCTAACCAAATGACATGCAAACCTCCAACCAACACCTAAAACCTTTTACATACTCCCAATAATAACTTCTGGTGGCTTGGGCCTCAAAGTGCACATCAATGACATGGTCAAAACTCACTCTAAACCTCAGGGTACTAAACTGATTTTCTGCAGAAACTATGACTCTCCTTTCTCTAAGGTTTTTTTACTTGACAAACTCAACCACCAACAACCCAATACCCAAACCAAGACTTAGACATGGTGATCTACTGAACTAACTCCCTTATACTCAAAATAATCTCGGTGGAGATCATCCTTACCTAAGGTGCAATCATGGCAAAACAAAAGAAACCACATTTCACAACTCACAAATTATGAAGTTTTTGAAACAACAAGTTATGTATTTTTATAAAAGATATACACGAATTATTACCATGCATCAAGAAAAATTAATCAATATTAACTCCTTATTCCTACTGAAATTAAAGCTTACTAATAAAATCCTTCCTAATGATCAAAATCTTCCAACATTTCAAGAGAAATTCACATGCATGCATAACTTCGAGTTTTGCAAACCAAAACAACATATTTTCTAAATATTTTCTATCATAAAATTGACATGCAAGCCTAGCATAAGCTATACCTAGATGATCACTTAGCATGCAAAGAGTTTTATCAAATTTTCACTACAAGTTTCATGCCATTATCACATAAACATACGAAAATTGAACCAAGCAACAAGAATGATCTCTAGGACCATCATTCGGCTCCCTTAAGGTCATGGCCGAATGAAATGGAAGGGAATGGCCATTTAACATCAAGAGTTTCTTTATCAAGACTTGGCACTTCACCATTCCTTGTAGTCCTCTCAAAAACAACCTTAAATCCACAAAAATCAAGGTTATACTTTGAGTTTCAACTAAAACCTTAACATGCAACTTTAAAACTTAAACTTTTTACTCAAAACTCCTTGGAATATATATGATCATGGTATGGGAAGTAACATTTACTTGTGTAGAAGGTGGAAACTTGGTGGAGGAATGAAGAAAATGGGGAGGGGGTTGGTTTCGGCTGAAAAACCGAGAGAAGGAAGGGGAGGGCGAGAGTGAGGGAGTGAGGAGGGTGGGAGGAGAAAGTGTGATGGTGAGTGGAGTGGATGATCATATCAATTGCTTGCTTTATGGTTTTTGATTTGGCAAATGTGAGTGGGAATGAGAATTGACAAGACTATCCCTCCACTTATACTGGGTTCATTTTGCATGCAAGGGTAAAGAAGGAATTTGGCTAGAAAAATAAGAGTTAGTGGGGTTGGAATTGTCTCTTTAGCCCTTTGAATTGAATAGATAAGGATTTGCATGCAAGGACAACCATGTAATTTGCTAATTATGACAACTAACATTTATAAAGATTTATTTTTATAAAATAAAATACAAGTTCAAAAATTATAAAATTTATACCATAAAATAACTTGGATTTTTAGAAATTTTATAAAACCACTTTTGAATTTTGTGAACAAAATAACTTTTAAAAAGATATTTATTCAAGGTTTAAAATATTCCTTATAAATCAAAAATAAAAGAAATAAATAAACTTTTGCTTTGAAAAAAAATCATATACCACATAATGAAAATTTAAGACGCAGAAATTCTCATTCACACAAACATACAATAGTTGAATATATTGGCATTCGGCTTTAAAATTACACCAAATTTACAATTAATATTACACGAAAATGCCGGTTGTAACATCCTCTCCCCCTTAAGGGATTCTATCCCCAGAATCTAAGAGAATATATGAGGATACCGGGAACACATATCAGACTCTAACTCCCAAGTCGATTCTTCGACCTTAGGGTTCCTCCAAGGTACTTTTACTAACTTTACTGACTTATTTCTAAGACTCTTCTCCTGCCAGATGAGTATTTTGACTGGTTGCTCCACAAATGACAGGTCTGCCTGAATTTCTACTAGTTCATATTCTATCACATGGCTAGCGTCAGGATTGTACTTCTTAAGCAACGACACATGGAACACATTATGCACATGCTGATACTGAGGTGGTAAGGCCAACTCGTAGGCCACCTTCCCCACTCGACTCAAAATTTCAAAAGGACCTATATATCTAGGTGCTAACTTCCCTTTCTTGCCAAATCTAGACAACCCTTTTCTAGGTGACACCTTCAACAAAATAGCTTCGCCAATTTGGAATCGAACATCCTTACGTGCTGGATCCGCATACTTCCTCTGTCTATCTTGAGCAGCAAGCAACCTTTTCTGAATTAACTTGACTGTGTCATGCAACTATTGTACCAATTCCGAGCCGAGAATTCTTCCTTCTCCTACTTCATCCCAACTTGTTAGTGATCTACATTTTCGCCCGTACAAAGCTTCGTATGGTGGCATGCCAATACTGGAATGATAGTTATTGTTGTAAGAGAATTCAATCAACGGCAAGTGGTCATCCCAACTTCCTGCAAAATTGATTGCACAACTGCGCAACATGTCTTCAATTGTTTGAATTGTCCTTTCGCTCTGACCATCAGTCTGCGGGTGGTACGCCGTGCTCATATTCAACTTCGTGCCAAGACATTCTTGAAATTGCTTCCAGAATCTCGAGTTAAATCGGGGATCTCTGTCTGAAACTATTAATACGGATACTCCATGCCTTAGTACGATTTCGCGCACATACAGATGAACCAATTTGTCTAATGATGATTTCTCGTTAATTGGAAGGAAATGCGTTGACTTCGTAAGACGATCAACTATAACCCATATAGCGTCATGACCGGATTTCATTCGCGGTAGTCCTACTATAAAGTCCATAGCGATATTTTCCCATTTCCATTCTGGAATCTTTAGGGGCTGAATTAATCCGCTTGGTCGTTGATGTTCTGCCTTCACTTTCTGACAAGTATAACACTTCGCAACCCATTCCGCTACGTCTCGCTTCATATTTGGCCACCAAAAGTTTTTCTTTAAGTCCCGATACATCTTGGTACTCCCAGGGTGGATTGAAAATTTCGAATTGTGGGCTTCGTGTAGGATCTCATTCTTTAATTTAGGTACATGAGGAATCCAAATTCTGGAAGAAAACCTTAGTGTCCCTTGCTCATCCCTTTGGGTATTAATCTCCTCTCTAGTTAACTGATTCTTCTCTTTCTCCATTACTTCTTCTTGACATTTCTTTATCTTTTCCACTAGTGTTGGCTGAAAAGTCATTGCACGACAAACTTCCTCAACTTTTCCGTAATCACAAAGTTCTAGTTCAAATCTCTTGATTTCTTCAGATAATTCCTTTGATGTTGTCATCATATTCAGTCTCTCCTTCCTACTTAGAGCATCGGCCACAACATACGCCTTTCCAGGATGGTAATTTATTGAGCAGTCATAGTCCTTGATCAATTCCAGCCATCTCCTATGCCTCATATTGAGCTCCTTCTGAGTGAAAATGTACTTTAAACTCTTATGATCTGTGTAGATTTCACACTTTTCTCCGTAGAGGTAATGTCTCCAAATATTAAGTGCGAACACTATGGCGGCTAGTTCCACGTCATGCGTCGGGTAACTCATGCGGTTTCAACTGTCTTGACGCATACGCAATCACCTTACTATATTGCATTAACACACAGCCCAATCCCTTATGTGAAGCATCGCTGAATATCACAAAGTTTCCTTGGTCATCTGGAAGCACTAACATCGGAGCTGTTACCAATCTTTGCTTCAACTTTTGAAAGGTATCTTCACATTCTACACTCCATTCAAACTTTTGATTCTTCCTGGTTAACTTGGTCAATGGCGTGGCGATTTTTCGAAAAATCCTTGACGAACCTTCTATAGTATCCTCTCATTCCTAGAAAACTTCGCACTTCCGTAGGAGTCTTTGGCCTCTCCCAACTCATAACTGCCTCAATCTTTGCCGGATCCACTTTAACTCCTTCATTTCCAATGACATGCCCCAAAAATTGAACTTCCTTTAACTAAAACTCACATTTGGTAAACTTGGCATACAACTTCTCTTGCAGGAGTATCTCCAATGATATCTAGAGGTGCTGTTTATGCTCTTCTTTTGACTTAGAATAAATAAGGATGTCATCAATGAATACCACGACAAACTTGTCCAAATACTTCTTAAATACTCGATTCATCAGATCCATAAATGCGGCCGGGGCGTTGGTCAATCCAAACGGCATTACTAGGAATTCATAATGCCCATATCTAGTCCTAAATGCTGTCTTGGAAATATCTTCTTCTTTGATCTTTAATTGATGGTATCCCGATCTCAAGTCGATCTTTGAAAAGCATTTTGCTCCCTTCAGCTGATCAAAAAGGTCATCTATTCTTGGTAGCGGGTAGCGGTTCTTGATCATCACCTTATTCAACTCCCGATAATCTATGCATAGCCGCATACTCCCATCTTTCTTCTTGACAAATAGAACAGGTGCTCCCCATGGTGACGTACTTGGCTGTATCACTCTTTTATCTAACAATTCTTGTAGCTGGCTCGCCAACTCTTTCATTTTTGCTGGTGCCATCCTATATGGGGCCTTTAAAACTGGTTCCGTGCCTGGAGCAAGGTTGATCTCGAACTCGATTTGTCGATCTGGTGGTAAGCCTGGTAGTTCGTCTGAAAACACGTCGGGAAACTCGTTAACTACGGGGATATCTTCTATGCTGGGACTGCCTTTTTCTGAATCCATTACATACGCTAAGAACGACTCACAACCTTTTCTAAGTAGCTTCTTAGCCTGAACGATTGTAAGAAATAGCTGTTCTTGCCTCTGCCCCTTAAATACTACCTTCTCTCCACTCTTCGTCTTTAAATACACTTTCTTGGTCTTACAATTAATCTGAGCGTTATTCTCTCCTAACCAATCCATACCTAGAATTATATCAAACTCCCCCAACTTGAAGAGTATCAAATCGGCTGAAAACTTATATCCTGAAATATCGATCTTATACTTCGGACATAATTGATTCACATGAATCTTCTCTTGGTTCGCAATTACCACATTTACTACCTCACTCATAATCATTTTATCACATTGAAGCTTATCAACAAAATATTCTGATAGGAAAGATCTTTTTGCTCCCGAATCAATCAATACTTTAGCTTTGACATTATTGAGTAAAAGTGTACCTGCTATCACCTCAGAATTCTGAACAGCATCCTTCATTTTCAGATCAAATGTCCTTGTTGTTGCTTGCGGGGTTGGTGCGGGTGGTGGAGGTAATGCCAATACCTTAGCTGGCACGCTCGCACTGGTACTTGCCACGTTCATTAGAGCTTTGACTGGTCCGATTGCCTTACACTCCCTAGCCATGTGTCCAGTCTTCCCACACTTGTAGCACGTAACTCCTGGCTTCGGCATTTTACACTCATTCGCCAAATGTCCCTTCTGATTGCACCTATAGCATGTCATGCTCAACTTATTACACACTCTGGGGTGCCTTCTTCCACAGTGCTTGCATTCGGGTCTCTGGAACCTGTTTTCTTCAACTTGTCCTTGGCTTGCCTGGTTGTTCCCTTTTGATTCTTGCCTTTTGCCCAAATTTCCCTTCTTTTGAAAATTTCCGCCCTTATGGAATCCGATCCTCTTTACATTCCGATCTTGTGAACTTCCGGCTTCAGACTTTTCTCCATAAAATGGAACCTTCCTCTTCTTGTTATCCCTTTCCTTCCTTGACTGCGTCCCATTATTCTCAATCAGAGCAGCTTTCTGTACTACTCCCGCATAAGTTTCAAGCTCAAATATAGCCACTCTATCTCTGATCCAAGGCTCCAATCCTTGCTGAAATTTCTTCGCTTTTTCCTCCTCGGTGCTGGTATACTTTGTTACAAACCTTGACAACTCAGTGAACTTCTTCTCATATTCCAATACAGTCATGTTCCCTTGCTTCAACTCAAGAAATTTAAGCTTCATCTGATTCTGCATGTACTTAGTGTAATACTTGTCCAAAAATAACTTCTTAAATCTCTCCCAAGAAACTTGTTGAGTTGCTTCCATAGCTTTTACTGATTCCCACCAATAGATGACTTCACCCTTCAAGAAGTAAGTAGCATACGGCGTCTTCTGATCGTCTCCTAACTGTACCAACTCAAAAGCCCTTTCCATTTCCTTAATCCATGTGTTAGCTATTACTGGATCAGTGGTATCATGGAATGCATGTGGATTCACATTCTGAAAAGCTTTGAAAGTGACAACTTGTTTAGGTGGTACTGGTGGTTCAGGTGGTTGGTGTGGTTCACGGTTATCTTGGTTTTCAATTCGATGTTGAAGGGTTAGTTGTTGTTGAGCTATAGCATTGGTTTGTTGTTGCAAAGCTTCCAGTAATCGAAGAATATTTGGGTCTGTGGTGGATGTGGTTGTAGGGTTCTTCTTTTTGGGAGGCATAATCCTGAAATAAGAGTTATGTCAAAACAGATATGAATGATTAAAATAATTTGAGGGTATCGCATGGCATTCTTGTTTACTTATGAGGTCAAGTTTCAAGTTAAGCAGATATGGCGATGCATATAAAAGCGTAAAATAATAGTTGACAGCAAATAGAACAATAAAGCATGATTATTGAAATTCAAAGGTCACAATACATAGGATTAGGACAAAGTCTGATTCTAGGAACAACAGGCTTATTTAAAGGAAATAACGGAAACAACTGGGAATTCTACGAAGTCTGATAGTACAACAACATGAAAAGGTAAATGGAAAGAACTAAGGCTCCACTCCATCTGAACGGGGCTTGGTAGTCTTTTCCTCTCGAAGCATCTTCACAATGCTCTAGAGCTCATCCGCCACCATCTGAATGACATACTGGCTGGTGCGGTCTCGGTGCGTTGGCATCTCCTCAAGCTTAGTGTTGACGTACTGAACCAAGGTCTCATGTCTCGCAGTCATTTGCTCCTTGGGCTTCCCTTCATAGTTTCGGCTGTCCGGGTATACGTTCTTTAGTCGGTCTTTCAGTCGGTCGTACTTGCCCTGAAGCATGTCAAACTCGCGCCTCAACTCAGCATACACGGAGAAAGCAATGGTGTCGTCCGTCCCAGAGGATGACGAGGAATGCGCCCTTTGCTGACAAACCAATAAAAGGAGTATTAATAATAAACTTACTTAACCTACTCTCTCACATATTATCTATAACCTATACATATACCCTATAACCTAATTGGGCTGTCCAGGGACTCTAAACCGTAGCTCTGATACCAAAACCTGTCACACCCCCAACTTAAACAGCAAAGTAAGTGTAACTATTACACCATTTAAAAATAAATAAACATAACCAAATCCAAGATCTTACAGTTTAGGGTTTGGAACAGCCCAATACTACCATCTATTACAACTGATTTTAAATATCGAGTCCTCACATAAAACTACTATCTCTTATTTTACCTGAGCTCGAACATAAGCATCAGCATCACAGGTCTTACGGGCGGTCTTCTTGAATCTAACCATAGCTGCTAGCTGTAATATCAGGGTAAAGCAAGGAGTGAGCCAAATGCTCAACAAGTGCTAATCAATACGATACAAAACATAAGTCAAGATATACATTAAAGAATGTCAATGAGAGGACATAACCAATGATATCGAGAGATAAAACTTTTGGGTGGTGGCATCATTTTGTTTCTATCAAAATAACTTCAAAATCATACTTTTAATCAAAATCATTTTTATGACGCTATGGATTACAGCCGGTGATCAGCCGCGAAGTAATCCCGAACCTCGCTGGGTTCTACAACATTAATGGGAATCCCTAGGCAACTTTTAAGCCTAATATAAGTGTGGAAAGGACTTGCGTCTCAGTCCAGATCCACTATTCAAGAAAACGTTTATCCCCCTTTGGGACTGAAAAACCACGTTTTATTTATTTCAAAAACTGATGCTGAAATATAACAAAATCTCTTTTAACAGAAATATTTTATGAAGGAATTATAGATCTACTCGAAACACGGGAAATATGGTACTAAATTTCAGGGCCATGATCCACAAAACTATACTCTATTAGGGTAACTGAATGGTTTTCATATATCAAAGTTTGGACAAGGGAATTTAGCGAGGCTATTGGATATTATGAAGGGTAATGCCAAACTGGGCTTAAAGCAATGGTTTCTCATCAAGGTTCAAGTGCTGGATCATCAAGAAGGTAAGCTATATGAATACTAAGGGTGTTAAGGTATGAAGAAATGATCTTTAGCTCAGTATTTATCAGAATTGTCAAGCTTTAAGATAAGAAAGAGGGGTAATCAATGAGGAATCACTTTGATAAATATCTGGCTTTCAGGGTTCAAGGTAAGGTTCTATAGGGGTTCAAGTATCAGGATGAGATATCAATACTTAGGAATCATTAGCATGTTAATCAAGAGAATCAACCAAGAGTTGTAACTACCCTTTCTTTATCATGGCTGTAACACCCCCAAATCCGGGGTCGGGGATCCGGGTTGTCACGAGTTCCATTTCCCTTAATAACACCCACTCTTAATAAATAATCAACTACTCTGTACTGTGACCCCACAATAAACACACACCACAAGTTATAGTCTCAGAGATGAATATCCAAAAATAATCACAAGTCGTTTTATTCCACAATTATATGCCAATACACCTTAAACAGGTTTCTGAATAAATTTACATTTCTTTGCCATTATTACAATTCATAAATATACATAATCTCATACATCAAAAGTTGAAAGCCTAGCCTATTGGTAGTTCCTACCTCAGCTACAGCGACATCAATGCCTATAGGAAGCTGCGGAACGTTTCCTATCCGCTCGCGAATTGGGAGCTTGGTCCTGTTCATCTTGTCTATCTGATGTTGTGTGATGAAAGAAGAAAGCAAGGGTGAGCAGCAAGCCCACCAAAACAATATGTATAATGATTAACAATATATGAGCCTTCTCATAGTACTCATGAAGGTCTTGGTCAAAAGAAATGAACCAAGATGATATCTTAATGCGATGAAGTCGCAAAATATTCAGTATATATATACATATATACTTTTCAAAATATTGAAAGTCCTCTTCTATGCATAATACACACAGAGTTCCAGTGTATAACTGTATAAAAATATCGTTGCAAGGTAATCTCATATATCTAACCTTGTCTCAACATTTTTCTGAAAATCTTTGTCATGCATAAGATAATCATTTACTAGATATAAGTTTAAAAGATGAAGTTACAAGATACTCCAATATACTTATATCTTTTCCAAATACTACTTGAACTACCACCATTCAAGTTATAATTAGTTTCCAAAGTTCATCAAATAGATGAGACTACAAGACCAGATTTGAATAGATTAAATCTTTAAAATATCATCAAAATAAAATGAAGTTACGAGATACTTCATTTGATGCAAACATCATTTTGAAAACTTGACCCTGCCAACACTCAACAATCGCCCAACCGTAGCCTTTCTATCGAAGTGCTCTGGGTAGTGTTGCAGAAATATCTAATTGGATGATGAACTCATTACGGGAGTTTGCCGCGCCAGGAAGACCACTTACGATGATCAGTCGTAGTAGTGCAACCCCACCATTTTCTACATGTAGAGGAGAACCTGTCGGATTTACTTGTCAACCGAACACTGAACTCCTAAGGAATGGACCGCCTTA
Organism: Apium graveolens; assembly: GCF_009905375.1. Classification (NCBI taxonomy): domain Eukaryota; kingdom Viridiplantae; phylum Streptophyta; class Magnoliopsida; order Apiales; family Apiaceae; genus Apium; species Apium graveolens. The sequence goes on along the minus strand of NC_133654.1, from coordinate 28,544,800 downwards.
GCGGAACTTCCAGGCCATTTGGGCCAATATAATAAGGCTGGGCCGGCGCCACTCGACCACTTACGCCACTCCTAGTTCAGATGAAATCCATGACTCTGAAACGTAAAGCTCGTTCCCCCTTTCCCCAAGTAGAAACTTGTTGATACGGCTCCACCAAGAAGTCGTATCTAGTTGGAAAGGAAAACTCACCGATATTTCCCAGGCGATGCCTGTTAATGGATTAACTTGTTCCAAGAATTTTACTTCCCGAGTGTTGGGTAAGTAATCAATTCATTTATCAAAACAGCAACCTTGTTGCGAATATAAAACACACCACAGAGCCGGATCCCTCAGGTTTTGAGCGAGTATTTAAATCCCCTTCGAAAGGAGGATCTTAAATATAAAAATGAGTTTTGGGATCCGCTCTAACTTTTAAAAATCATTTTGAAGACTCACAAAACATTTTTAAGAATGTTTGGAGTGATGCTGATTTAACAAGGTAAATCAGTCCCAATATATTAGAAAATATCTGAATATTATTATTTAAATAATATTCCCATAAAGAATAATATTTATAAAAATAATTGAAGTAGAAGTTTTAAAACTTATACTTGAAATGAATATTAAATAACCAAAGATATACCTATACGAAAGTACTATCTTTATTTGAATAATCAAAAGTGAGTTTGATTATCGACACCTTATTCTTTAATAAAATAAAGAATATATCTCAGCAAATAATCGGAGTCATAGATCCTCAAATGAATATTCAAATAATATTAAATAAATAAAATAAGCTGAGTCATAAGCCCTCGAATGAATATTCGAAATAATATTCAATAAATAAAATAAAGGAGTCATACATCCTCAAATGAATATCCAAGTAATATTCAATAAATAATATAAAGGAGTCATAAGTCCTCGAATGAATATTCAAGATAATATTCATTAATAAAATCAAGTTATCAAATAAACCTTATTCGATTAATAGTTTTGAAAACTATAAACATATATATATATATATATAAATATATATATATAAAATCTACTCGGGATCCTCGACTCCCGGTTTTAGAAAATGTTTTCACCTTTCGGTCCCTATACTAAGGGTATATGCAAATTACTGCTATTCTCTAGCATAGGTATTATCAACTGAACCAACAGATATATTTGGCAAGAATACGAAACAGACATGCATATATATACCATATCAGCATGCTTCAATATATCGCAATATTTGCTAATTAACCAACATGCATCTATCGCAAGATAATGCATATACATATATACATCACAACAACAGTATAACGGATAGAAAACTTGCCTGAGCGACTTGGGGTGAAAAAAAAGCTCGGAACGAGTCTGGTAACCTATAAACAACAAGTAAGTTGGAATTAAACCAAAGTCACTTGTAAATCTATACTTTAACTAACTTAGACTCTAACGCTTGTTTTGCGCTTACTGATTTGCTTAAGTCACTCGGGTACCCTCGGCTCCACCATTTTTAATAATTTAACCTTTACGATTTTTAAGGCGATTCCTTCGCGAGTGTCTTACCAACTGCCTAACACACTTACCATAAATGTTTCATACATTAATTAACCCTTTTTGGTCTTTAACCTATGTTTCAAAGTAAAGCGAGGGGAAAAGTTTTGTTCACGAAACGCCGTTACTTGAAACGGTCGTTTCTCCTAAACCGTACATCGGAATCAAACAAACTACATATCAAAACGAAGCTCGTAACATGAACTATCTAAAAATGGTAATGGTTAAAATCTAGCAGGGTGTTCTCGGGTCCAAATGTTATGAACAAAAGCAGTCTAAAGTAAATCGGATATTACGACGGCTATGTTTACGCGATTACCAATGTTTAAACTACTCCAATTAACCACCAACCAACTCATAACCATCAATACAACAAAACTTTACCTAAACCATACCACATCAGTCCATAATCTCCAAGGTTTTCAACTCAAACAACCACAATCAAGACCTATGAACTATAATCAAGCTTCAATGACCAAAACACTTCCAAATCAAACCAAACTACTAATAATCACAATCCATGCTTCTCATTTCACAAAACCAACCATTAAGCTTACTAACAAATAAAGTAAAGGCTAGGGTTTGAAGTTTATACCTTCCTTGGGAGGTGTTAAGTTGCTAGGAAGCCTTAGGGAGCCTCCTACAAGCTCGATCTTTCCAAAGAAATCAAGAACACAAAGTTAGGCTTTGAAGTTTCTAAAAGTCCAATTTAAAGAAATGTAAAAATGAGGGTCTTACCATGATTATTTGGACGATACTTGTGAACAAGAGTTGTAGGCCATCTCAATACCTTTCCAATGAGCTATAGAACACAATATTTGAGTGAGAAATGAAGGAGATACAGCAGTTTTAGTGTGCTGGTTCTGTTTTGGCCGAGAGCATGAAGAACAATGCCTTGGTTTCTTTTTGATTTTGATGAAAAATGATTTGCTTGGCTTGGTTGGTTTGATTTTTGTGTTTGTTTTAGTAAATTACCTAGTTGCCCTTGATTTTGTGTGGTTAAAAAGCCATCACATCTCCTTCCTTCCCATGTCATGCTTATGTCATCCTCATGATGTCATCCTCCCCTCCTTGTCCTCTTCTCATTGGTTGGGTGACATCATCCTCTCTAATCCCTTTGATTAACTTCCTAATTATTTGCCTAATGACCGCTGATCTGTTATACAGTTCACTTAACATTCGTTTTCGTTTATCGTTTGAGGGTTCATACCCGGGATCTTATTACTTAGGTTCCCTTAACCTTTCTCAATACATTATATTCCTTTTTATGATCCTCTATTATAATCCTTTAATTTAAATCCTTTTATCTTGTTACCTTATACTCAATTCTTTCCGTATCTATTGGATTTCCGGGAAAAATCAAAGTGTTTTGATTTGGATTCTGACGATCTTTACATACACTTATATCCCATATAAAGTACTAATAAAATCTCAGAATATCCATATCAGAACCCCTACATAGTGTGGCATGAAAAGTTTTCTCATTCAGCTAAAACACTATTCACAAGAGTTACAAAAAGTTCAAAATTTTGGGAGTTATTACAGTCTCCCCTCCTTAAAAGGATTCCGTCCCGGAATCACATAGAAAACAGTTGGGGATGCTTTTCTAGCATTGTGCCTTCTAACTCTCTAGTCAATTTCCCACATTATGGTTCTACCACCAAACTCTGACTAGTTTGATAACCCTTCTCCTAAGCACTTGTCCCTTTTCGATCTATAACCCTTTCTGGTTGCTCCCTATAGGTTATGTCTGGTCGCATGCCTATGCGCTCATATGCCCCTATTTATCTGGCATCCGAATTACATTTTCTTAACATTGATACGTGGAACACATTATGAACTTGCTACATATTCGGGGGTAGGGCTAGCTCATATGCTATCTTCCCAATATGTCTTAATATATCCAAGGGTCCAACAATTCATAGACTTAGCTTCCCTTTCTTTCCGAACCTCATCCTTCCTTTCCAAGGGAATACCTATAACAATACTAGGTCCCCCACTTCCTATTCCTTGTCCTTTCGTGTCAAATCAACATACTTCATGTTCCCATCTTGGGCTACTACCAGCCGTCCTCTGATTAAAATCTATTATATCCTTGATCCTTTGGACTACTGCGGGTCCGAACATCTTGCGCTCTACAACTTCATCCTAACATAAGGGAGATCGACATTGTCTTCCCTCAAGGATCTCATAAGGCAATATCTCAATACTGACATGTGATCTATTATCGTAAGAAAACTCAATCCGTGTTAAGTGATCATTCCAAATTCTTTCAAGTCTATCGCATGGAATTTTATCACAGCTTCTAGCACTATAGCTTTGGCGTCTCAATACCCATTCTTTTCCAGTTCGTAATCGCTACTACCTTCCGTTCCTAATATTATACTGGTTATACTTTTGCTCGTTAGCGTTCTATAACCTTTTAATAACCACGTCAACCTTAGTATCACGAATGTATTTCCATTCCGAATACTACCACAACTTTATTACTCCTTTTTCAGCTGTTTCTATTTCCCAAAGTTTGATCAATCATATAGAAGTAAATGAATTTGTTGAGAGATCACTATGATCATGAACACTTGTTATATCGCTTAGTTAGTACAGAAGGTGGCCAGCCTTTAGTACTTGACAAGCAATTTAAACAATAGATGGTATCCTACTAGGCTTCTATCACACAGATAGATAGTCATTCGGCAATACCTCCCCTTTCTGGAAGGGTTGTTCTTCTCAGCTTACATGAAATGAAAAGAAGAGAAAAGAACGAATTGAAGAGAATTGTATATATGAAAAATATACTGCCACAAAATATCTGGCTTGGAACCTACCTCTGAACTATAGAGGTTTGTCATAGGAGAACAAAACATATATATATTTATATCAGCATCAAGTATTATAGCATCGTATTTCCCATGCCTAAATATTTCTATTCCGTCCATCATTCTATGGACCCATGCTCTTCCTCGAGCTTATACACAATCACCTTTGAAACTCCCTCGATATCGAAAATCGAATCTGGGATCTCATTCTAGACATCATCGTTACTAGAATTCTATGCTTGCACCGTAACCTTCCTCGTATAATAATATGACTCTCTATTGATAAGAAAGAATAAATATTCAATAGGTAGATACTCTACTTAATTAGTCTATCAATGTTCTATCAATGATAACTTATACACTACCATGACCCGATTAGTGGTACTCAATCTCAACACCCATTCCAATACAACTCTCACGGTTGTAATCAACTCATTACTCGCGGAATCATTACTGCATTACTATGGTCCACCACTGACCTACTGTCGTCATTCACCTTTCCATAAAATCTTAATATCTAACCATACGGAGTCCATACATGTCGTATCAAATCCTTCTAAGGAGGTAACATAATCACCATTCATGATTCATGAAGAACACTCCTGATCCTGACATACATACATGACATGAAGCAGATAAAAGTGCAGAAGAGTTTCAATCAAAGCAACGATAGCAGGTTAATACCATTCTTAATCATACGCCCTAAATAGAAGACTTAACTCAAGGGTTCATCTAGTCCTTTTTGAAACATGGTCCTGGCTTATCTCAAGATAGGACCTTCTAAGATAGATAGCCCGTTCATGGCGATTACACGAATTAAACCTTTACCAACTACTATTACGGTTGGGTATTGCACAGTCATCAGGAGGAATGTCAATCTTCCAAACCATAATACAACCTTCACAGTTTTAACAATCATCACTGTATTCTTTTGGCACAAGCGCCTATAATTATCCTCTTACCTTTAAAGTTCGGCCACCTCTTTAGCCTTTCCTGATAGTAAAATTTCCTTACAGTCAATGTCATTTTAACCACCTCCAAATAAATTTTCTACCTTATTTCAATCACAGCTTATGTGAAAATGCTTTCCTTAAAATCTGATGAGTAAAAAAAAATCACCATTTTTTTTTCCATAAGTTATTGCCTCAGTCTTTAGAGGTTAATCACTATCATGACTGACTCTCAATCATAATTAGAACATCTTTTATCTTAACTCCTAATTGCCCTGAACAATTTTGACCATTACTGGTTCGATCCATACTTTCTCGTGGTTTAACACGTGCCCCACTTGGCAACATTATAATTATGTCATATTTCCTTTATCAACATTTTTATTCTTGAGAATTTCGAATATTTCCTTTCTCCTTGTAAAACCTCTAAGGTTATCCTTTAATCGTTCCTCCTGTATTCCCTATATACAGGGCATATCAAAATACCACTTACTAATACTAGAACCATTGTCTATATACTTCTGAAGAATTTCTCCACTGATCCTTAAAGGTTATTATTACCTTAATCCTTTCCAATTCATACTGTCAAAACTCATACTATCCCTATTAAGGGTGAAATTCCAACCTTTATGCATTCCCCGAGGATTCATTTTAAGTTACCGATGTTCTATCCTTAATTCCACCTTTAAAAGGTACATGCATCCTTCCATGGATAAATCAAGTCATATATCCCTGATAAGGGTATCTTATTCAATCATTCCCACCTCGATAGTATATGCCTAATTTCACAATAACATCTGTATTCAAAATGAGGTCAATCAATATGGCCTCCAAAAGATAAGAACAGTTATCCTCTTTTCTTGCCTGATTCAGTAATGATAATAGGGATGTTCTAGAAGATATTTGTCATGTTCAACATGAACCTTTTAGTTCTAACTACTCATTTACCTCTTTTATTTATCTCAACAGTCATCTCAATGTTGGGATATCTTTCATACCTGGCGTCTCCCTTTCTGGGTATCAAGCCACCGGTCTTACACTTCACATTCTTGAAGGTCACTTCCTTCATCCAATTTTCCTAATTTCTTACTTCCTTGTCTCCTCAGTCTATCCGCGTCTCATTGTTTATCCTTCGAACTATCTCAATGTTTCCTCGAATCCTCCCAACTTAAAGGGGATAAAATATATGCATCTCTTATGCCTTCAACCATCAACTTTAACTCATGGTGAATCACCCTCATCCTGACGATCATATACTTTTCTATTTCTATTAATATGAGTCTTTAGGGTTTCCTCATACCCAACTCCCTTATCATTCCTCAAACTCTGTTGCCTTTATATTCCTTTCTACTTCAATTCCTTTTTATTTTCCTTTCTCTTATCATTATTTCATGAACCAACACAATATAAGCATTGATTTCAAATATCCCGTCATTCTGGATTCGCTTCTTCAGAACGAATCTTAACAACTTTTACAGCTTAGATTCATAATTCATCATACTCGTCTGCCTTTGTTCTGGCTCTAAAGCTTTTACACTATCTCCATAACCTTGGGAAGTACTTTCCTGAAAACAATTGACTGAACTTAAATCAGTTTATTATAATCTCTTGCTCCGTGCCTTCCTTGGCCTTTCACCAGCGGGTGGTCTCTCTCTTAGGAGGGTAAGTGACAAAAACAGTCTTTTGTGATTCGTCAATCATTCAGAATCTCAAATGATTCCTCTATTTCCTTTAGCCAGGCTCTTGCCTCGACTGGGTCAACCTGTTCCTTGGAACTCTGAGAGCTTAGAGACTTACAGGTCCTGAAAGAATTTCCTATCACATTGTTTCCTCAAGGTGGTGGTTGGGGATAATAGTCTAAGTTCTGTCTAGACAGGTCCATGAATTGCCGTATAGGAGTACCGTCTCGGGTCTCCTTTCCTTACTCGACTTTCTGTTTCCTTAGTATGAAATGTTTCATCCTACTCCCCATAATTGGGGTCATCTTTTAATTTAAAATCCTCATTTTCCACTCCATTATGTCATGGGTTCCTTCTATCTTGATGGCGACCTCCCTGACTATCACGTTCAGGGTTTGCTCTAAATCTTATTCCTCAAACTATGGCTCTCATCTAAGTTCTCATCCTTACGCTCTTGAACTTTCGGAACCCAAATTCTATAGGAATACCTCATTATTCCCTTATCATCTTTCTCGGTATTAATCTCATATTTATTTGTTGGCTCTCTGCCTTCATTCATCACCTTTCTCTGGCACCGTATGCTCTTTTCCAATAATTCGGTCTCTATTGCAATCTCAAACAGCTTTTCGGTACCGGCCCCGGTTACCTTCACTACTATTTCCAAAATCTCTTATAAACTCTCCCAAAGACATTATCATCATGAGTCTCTCCTTTTTACTAAGGGCATCAGCCACCACATTGGCTTTCCCCGAATGATAAAGAATCTCCCAATCATTATTCTTGATTAGCTCTAACTGCCTCCTCTGGCATATGTTGAGCTCTTTCTACGTGAAAATGTACTAGAGCACTTATGGCTTAGGTAATTCTCGCACTTCTCTCCATACAAGTAGTGCCTCCAATCTTTAGGGTAAAACTATTGCCACGAGCCTAAGCTCATGGGCGGGGATATCGAATTTCATATTACCTTAATTGTCTTGACGCGTACGCGATTACCTTGCTGTGTTGTATGAGAAGCACCCTAATTCCTTATGTGAAGCGTCACTACACTTCACAAAATCTCATTTTCCATCCGGCAACGCCAACATAGGGAACGTCACCAACCTTTGCTTCGGTTCTTAAAAGTTGTTCTCACATTTCTCTGTCCATTCGAACTTCTCAGTCTTACGAGTAAGCCGCGTTAAAGGGGCTACTATCTTTACAAACTTGAACGAACCTCCGGTAGTGACCGGCCAATCCTACCTCTGGGAGTTGCCCTAACCATGGTCATCAATTCATCAGTGGTCCTTTATTCATTCTTGTCAGGATCCTCCACGAGATCCTCCTCAGCAACAATCCCATCTAGGACAATATCCTCAACCGCTACATCCTCAATATCAACATCATCCGGTCCTGCATTAGGACACTCTATCGGATCCACAATCCGATCTCCAATTAGTAATAAAACATCATCGCGCTGTTGCTCCTCAACCTCAGGGTTCGGAGTCCCGCTACTCTATACGATAACGAACTACGCTTCTATCGCTACATTTATAAGGGTTCCCATAAGGGTTTTAACTGTCAGTACTATGTTAGGTAGTCCGACTATGAACTTGGAAAGAGTTCTTATTATCTTAGTGAACTTATTATCTTAACGTCCCATCATCTCTGAGGTTTATAACGCTTAGCTCTGATACCATTTCTGTAACACCCCCAAATCTGGGGTCGGGGATCCGGGTTGTCACGAGTTCCATTTCCCTTAATAACACCCACTCTTAATAAATAATCAACTACTCTGTACTGTGACCCCACAATAAACACACACCACAAGTTATAGTCTCAGAGATGAATATCCAAAAATAATCACAAGTCGTTTTATTCCACAATTATATGCCAATACACCTTAAACAGGTTTCTGAATAAATTTACATTTCTTTGCCATTATTACAATTCATAAATATACATAATCTCATACATCAAAAGTTGAAAGCCTAGCCTATTGGTAGTTCCTACCTCAGCTACAGCGACATCAACGCCTATAGGAAGCTGCGGAACGTTTCCTATCCGCTCGCGAATTGGGAGCTTGGTCCTGTTCATTTTGTCTATCTGATGTTGTGTGATGAAAGAAGAAAGCAAGGGTGAGCAGTAAGCCCACCAAAATAATATGTATAATGATTAACAATATATGAGCCTTCTCATAGTACTCGTGAAGGTCTTGGTCAAAAGAAATGAACCAAGATGATATCTTAATGCGATGAAGTCGCAAAATATTCAGTATATATATACATATATACTTTTCAAAATATTGAAAGTCCTCTTCTATGCATAATACACACAGAGTTCCAGTGTATAACTGTATAAAAATATCGTTGCAAGGTGATCTCATATATCTAACCTTGTCTCAACATTTTTCTGAAAATCTTTGTCATGCATAAGATAATCATTTACTAGATATAAGTTTAAAAGATGAAGTTACAAGATACTCCAATATACTTATATCTTTTCCAAATACTACTTGAACTACCACCATTCAAGTTATAATTAGTTTCCAAAGTTCATCACATAGATGAGACTACAAGACCAGATTTGAATAGATTAAATCTTTAAAATATCATCAAAATAAAATGAAGTTACGAGATACTTCATTTGATGCAAACATCATTTTGAAAACTTGACCCTGCCAACACTCAACAATCGCCCAACCGTAGCCTTTCTATCGAAGTGCTCTGGGTAGTGTTGCAGAAATATCTAATTGGATGATGAACTCATTACGGGAGTTTACCGCGCCAGGAAGACCACTTACGATGATCAGTCGTAGTAGTGCAACCCCACCATTTTCTACATGTAGAGGAGAACCTGTCGGATTTACTTGTCAACCGAACACTGAACTCCTAAGGAATGGACCGCCTTAGCGGAACTTCCAGGCCATTTGGGCCAATATAATAAGGCTGGGCCGGCGCCACTCGACCACTTAAGCCACTCCTAGTTCAGATGAAATCCATGACTCTGAAACGTAAAGCTCGTTCCCCCTTTCCCCAAGTAGAAACTTTTGATACGGCTCCACGAAGAAGTCATATCTAGTTGGAAAGGAAAACTCACCGATATTTCCCAGGCGATGCCTGTTAATGGATTAACTTGTTCCAAGAATTTTACTTCCCGAGTGTTGGGTAAGTAATCAATTCATTTATCAAAACAGCAACCTTGTTGCGAATATAAAACACACCACAGAGCCGGATCCCTCAGGTTTTGAGCGAGTATTTAAATCCCCTTCGAAAGGAGGATCTTAAATATAAAAATGAGTTTTGGGATCCGCTCTAACTTTTAAAAATCATTTTAAAGACTCACAAAACATTTTTAAGAATGTTTGGAGTGATGCTGATTTAACAAGGTAAATCAGTCCCAATATATTAGAAAATATCTGAATATTATTATTTAAATAATATTCCCATAAAGAATAATCTTTATAAAAATAATTGAAGTAGAAGTTTTAAAACTTATACTTGAAATGAATATTAAATAACCAAAGATATACCTATACGAAAGTACTATCTTTATTTGAATAATCAAAAGTGAGTTTGATTATCGACACCTTATTCTTTAATAAAATAAAGAATATATCTCAGCAAATAATCGGAGTCATAGATCCTCAAATGAATATTCAAATAATATTCAATAAATAAAATAAGCTGAGTCATAAGCCCTCGAATGAATATTCGAAATAATATTCAATAAATAAAATAAAGGAGTCATACATCCTCAAATGAATATCCAAGTAATATTCAATAAATAATATAAAGGAGTCATAAGTCCTCGAATGAATATTCAAGATAATATTCATTAATAAAATCAAGTTATCGAATAAACCTTATTCGATTAATAGTTTTGAAAACTATAAACATATATATATATATATAAATATATATATATATATAAAATCTACTCGGGATCCTCGACTCCCGGTTTTAGAAAATGTTTTCACCTTTGGGTCCCTATACTAAGGGTATATGCAAATTACTGCTATTCTCTAGCATAGGTATTATCAACTGAACCAACAGATATATTTGGCAAGAATACGAAACAGGCATGCATATATATACCATATCAGCATGCTTCAATATATCGCAATATTTGCTAATTAACCAACATGCATCTATCGCAAGATAATGCATATACATATATACATCACAACAACAGTATAACGGATAGAAAACTTGCCTGAGCGACTTGGGGTGAAAAAAAAGCTCGGAACGAGTCTGGTAACCTATAAACAACAAGTAAGTTGGAATTAAACCAAAGTCACTTGTAAATCTATACTTTAACTAACTTAGACTCTAATGCTTGTTTTGCGCTTACTGATTTGCTTAAGTCACTCGGGTACCCTCGGCTCCACCATTTTTAATAATTTAACCTTTACGAGTTTTAAGGCGATTCCTTCGCGAGTGTCTTACCAACTGCCTAACACACTTACCATAAATGTTTCATACATTAATTAACCCTTTTTGGTCTTTAACCTATGTTTCAAAGTAAAGCGAGGGGAAAAGTTTCGTTCACGAAACGCCGTTACTTGAAACGGTCGTTTCTCCTAAACCGTACATCGGAATCAAACAAACTACATATCAAAACGAAGCTCGTAACATGAACTATCTAAACATGGCAATGGTCAAAATCTAGCAGGGTGTTCTCGGGTCCAAATGTTATGAACAAAAGCAGTCTAAAGTAAATCGGACATTACGACGGCTATGTTTACGCGATTACCAATGTTTAAACTACTCCAATTAAACACCAACCAACTCATAACCATCAATACAACAAAACTTTACCTAAACCATACCACATCAGTCTATAATCTCCAAGCTTTTCAACTCAAACAACCACAATCAAGACCTATGAACTATAATCAAGCTTCAATTACCAAAACACTTCCAAATCAAACCAAACTACTAATAATCACAATCCATGCTTCTCATTTCACAAAACCAACCATTAAGCTTACTAACAAATAAAGTAAAGGCTAGGGTTTGAAGTTTATACCTTCCTTGGGAGGTGTTAAGTTGCTAGGAAGCCTTAGGGAGCCTCCTACAAGCTTGATCTTTTCAAAGAAATCAAGAACACAAAGTTAGGCTTTGAAGTTTCTAAAAGTCCGATTTAAAGAAATGTAACAATGAGGGTCTTACCATGATTATTTGGACGAGACTTGTGAACAAGAGTTGTAGGCCATCTCAATACCTTTCCAATGAGCTATAGAACACAATATTTGAGTGAGAAATGAAGGAGATACAGCAGTTTTAGTGTGCTGGTTCTGTTTTGGCCGAGAGCATGAAGAACAATGCCTTGGTTTCTTTTTGATTTTGATGAAAAATGATTTTCTTGGCTTGGTTGGTTTGATTTTTGTGTTTGTTTTAGTAAATTACCTAGTTGCCCTTGATTTTGTGTGGGTAAAAAGCCATCACATCTCCTTCCTTCCCATGTCATGCTTGTGTCATCCTCATGATGTCATCCTCCCCTCCTTGTCCTCTTCTTATTGGTTGGGTGACATCATCCTCTCTAATCCCTTTGATTAACTTCCTAATTATTTGCCTAATGACCGCTGATCTGTTATACAGTTCACTTAATATTCGTTTTCGTTTATCGTTTGAGGGATCATACCCGGGATCTTATTACTTAGGTTCCCTTAACCTTTCTCAATACATTATATTCCTTTTTATGATCCTCTATTATAATCCTTTAATTTAAATCCTTTTATCCTGTTACCTTATACTCAATTCTTTTCGTATCTATTGAATTTCCGGGAAAAATCAAAGTGTTCGGATTTGGATTCTGACGATCTTTACATACACTTATATCCCATATAAAGTACTAATAAAATCTCAGAATATCCATATCAGAACCCCTACATAGTGTGGCATGAAAAGTTTTCTCATTCAGCTAAAACACTATTCACAAGGGTTACAAAAAGTTCAAAATTTTGGGAGTTATTACAATGGCATTCAAATTACTTTAAATTACTATCATGATAAGACTTTTGAACTACTTGCAATACGTACTCAAGGGTTCAGGGAATTTCAAGGATAAACATAAGATACGCTTGAATTAAATATATATATCAAAATGACTCGGGATAGTTACATCGATATAAATGAACTATTTATAGTGAATACGAAAGACAGGTTGAATCACTTGCCTTGAGAAAGGCTGGTCTGGTCTGACTGGTAAGAGCAACTGGAAGCTTCACTCGACCTTTATGGCAAGTTTTCCCTCGTCTCGAGATCCTACATAAATAATAATAATCCTCATTATAATATATTCTCACCAACTTAACCTATTTACAACCCGAATTTAAACACGGATGGCACTTAGGCCTATATGCACTTAATTTATATTCACCTTTAAATTATAATTGCACACACATAGCCACATAATCACATATCATATATTAATACCAAATAACACCATATACACCATAATGCAACACTTGGCTTGGATGATCTCGACTCACAACTTAAGTCACTTGGTCGCTAAACTAGACAAAGTCTTCTAAATTTTGGCTTCCTAACTCGATGTGCCTTTACTAAACTATCCAAGACCTATTGACCCTCACTTGGGCCTTTTGCTCTAATGACCTTATACTATCTTAAAACTATGGTGGTCAACCTAAATCTCACTCCTAAGTGTTCTAAAACTATGTGATCAGTGAAAGTGCTCACTGGTGCAAATTTCAGAATGATATCTATGGTTTCTTGAGTGTATTAGACACTCTTAAACTACAATTTTTCCTTCAAAACTTTTACACAAGACTCTCCTGACCTAAGGGCATCTCCCAAACTTAATGTGGCTCAGGGGCCTGGCTTGGGCCTTCTTGGGCCTAAGCTCAAAGTCCATGGTTCCCCTATTTTTCTGGGCAGAAAACGCCCTGACTTGAATTAACTTGTGACACATGGTTCTAACTCATATCCTATGATCTATGGTTGGAAAAACTTCTCTGACAGTCCCTGTAACTAAGGCCCAACAGGGCCTAATGAGGGCTTGTAATAACCCCAATTTTTGAGAAATTTTGAAACCCTTATGAATAGTGTTTTTGCTGAACGAGAAAACTTTTCATGCCACGCTATGTAGGGGTTCTGTTATTGATCTTATGGGATATTATTAGTACTCTATATGGTATATAAGTGTATGTAAAGATCGTCAGAATCCAATTCCGAACACTTTGATTTTTCCCGGAAATCCACTAGATACGGAAAGAATTGAGAAAAAGGTAACAGGATAAAAAGGATTTAAATTAAAGAATTATAAGAGAGGATCATAGAAGGAATACAATATATTGAGAAAGGTTAAGGGAACCTAAGTAATAAGATCCCGGGTATGATCCCTCAAACGATAAACGAGAACGAAAGATAAGCGAACCGTAAAACAAATAAGTGACCAAGAGACAAGCTTGTACAAGAAGCTAGGGACTGTGACATCATCAAACCACAAGGTGTGGACAAGTGGGAGCATTATGACATGTGCAAGGTGACATAGGCATGACAAAAAAGGAAGGAGATGTGGTGACTTTTTAACCACACAAAATCAAGGGCAACTAGGTAATTTACTAAATCAAACACAAAAACAAGCCAACCAAGCCAAGCAAAATCATTTTCATCAAAATCAAAAAGAAACCAAGGCATGGTTCATCATGCTCTCGGCTTTTACTATTGCAAATGGGCAAGAATTCAAAAACTCAAGATCCAAGCCTCCTAAATTGGTGAGTTAATTCCCTAATCATCTTCATGCTTAGTTAGGGCTATATCATGAGTTTAAGCCATCAATTCCTTCTCCATCTTCTCCATTTAATCAAAGAAGAAGACTATGAATAGTGTTTTCAAGTTTTTAACTTGAAGTTTTTCTTGTTTTTCTTGAAGATCCAAGCATTCTTAAGACTTCTCAAAGCTTCTTACGGCTTCCTAGCTCCTCCCACCACTTCAAGGAAGGTATACCATCTCCAAACCCTAGATTCCTATGTATTATAAGATGATTTTGATTAGTAGGATGATATTGTAGCTTGTTGTTGTGATTTAGAGTTTGGGATTTGGAATGGTAGTGAAATGGAATGGTAAATGTTGTGGTTTTGATTAAAAGAACTTAAGTATGATTAAAGTTAAGCTTAGGCATAAGTATGAATGATTAAATTGAATTGGTTGGGGTTGTTATGATGTGATAAGGATGGATGTTGGTTGTATGTTGGATTTGAGGTTGATTTGGGATGGTTTTGAATGGTTTAAAATATTGGAAATCGCGTAAACATAGCCGTCGTAACGTCCGATTTTCTTTGGACTGTTTTTGTGCATAACATTAGGACACGAGAACCCCCTGCTAGATTATGACCACTGCCATTTTTAGATAGCTCATGTTACGAGCTTCGTTTTGATATGTAGTTCGTTCGATTTCGATGCACGGTTTAGGAGAAACAACCGTTTCAAGTAACGGCATTTCGCGAACGAAACTTTTCCCCTCGCCTTACTTTGAAACATAGGTTAAAGACCAAAAAGGGTTAATTAATGTATGAAACATTTATGGTAAGTGTCTTAGGCAGTTGGTAAGACACTCGCGAAGGAATCGCCTTAAAACTCGTAAAGGTTAAATTATTAAAAATGGTGGAGCCGAGGGTACTCGAGTGACTTAAGAGAATCAGTAAGCGCAAAATAAGCGTTAGAGTCTAAGTTAGTTAAAGTATAGATTTACAAGTGACTTTGGTTTAATTCCAACTTACTTGTTGTTTATAGGTTACCAGACTCGTCCCGAGCCATTCGTAACCCCCAGTCGCTCAGGCAAGTTTTCTACCCGTATAACTGTTGTTGTGATGTATATGTGTATCTGCATGATCTTGCGATAAATGCATATTGGTTATTAGCAAATTCTTGCGATATATTGGAGCATGTCTGTTTCGTAATCTTGATATCTAATTGTTGATTCAATTGCTTATAAGTTGCATAATACCTATGCTAGAGATAAGCAGTAGTTGCGTATACCCTTAGTATAGGGGACCCAAAGGTGAACATTTTTCTAAACCGGGAGTCGATGTTCCCGAGTATAATATATATATATATATATATATATATATATATTATACTATTAATATATATATATATATATTGATATATTTTTCAAAACTATTAATCGAATAAGGTTTATTCGATAACTTTATTTTATTTAATGAATATTATTTCGAATATTCATTCGAGGACTTATGACTCCTTTTATTTTATTATTTGAATATTATTTGAATATTCATTCGAGGGCTTATGACTCTTTTATATTATTTATTGAATATTATTTGAATATTCATTCGAGGGCTTATGACTCAGTTTATATTATTTAATGAATATTATTTGAATATTCATTTGAGGATCTATGACTCCGATTATTTGCTGAGATATATTCTTTATTTTATTAAAGAATAATATTTCGATAATCAAACTTATTTTCGATTATTCAAATAAAGATAGTACTTTCATATAAGTATATCTTTGGTTATTTAATACTCATTTCAAGTATAAGTCTTACATCTTCTACTTCAATTATTTTTATAAAGATTATTCTTTATGGGAATATTATTTAAATAATAATATTCAGATATTTTCTAATATATGGGGACTGATTTACTTCATTAAATCAGCTTTACTCCAAACACTCTTTAAAGTGTTTTCGAGTCTTCAAAATGATTTTTAAAAGTTAGAGCGGATCCCAAAACTCATTTTTATATTTAAGATCTTCCTTTTAAAGGGGATTTAAATACTCATTCAAAACCTGAGGGATCCGGCTCTATGGTGTATTTTATATTCGCAACAAGGTTGCTGTTTTGATAAATGAATTGATTACTTGCCCAATGTTCGGGAAGTAAGCCCATCTAATTGAGTCGGCATAAGCGACATGCCGGGGTACGGTCTATCAAAGTGTAAGTGGCTGGGTGGCAGTCCATCAACGCGTGAGTGGCCGGGTAACGGTCTAGCGCGAGGTCCTAATGCGGCCAGGGTGATGACCGGTGAGAAATTCATCCATCTACAGTAGAAAAGGTTACTTATTGGTATCTTTGCCTGATCAGCAAGATATCTGGTTTATGCCAAAATTCTTTTCCTTCCAAATTCATTGGATATTGCAACTCTGTTCATACTTTACATGACAGAGATTTTCAGGAAATGTATGAGATATATATATATATATATATATATATATATGTGGATATATATATCAGGACTTAATAAAGTATCTCGTAACTTCGTTATTTATAATGATATTTCAAAGATTGAATCTATTCAAGTCTTATCTTGTAGTCTCATCTGAGTGATGAACTTTGAAACTGATTATAACTTGAACGGTGGTAGTTCAAGTAGTATTTGGATATAAAGTATAGTGGAGTATCTTGTAACTTCATTTTTTTTAAACTTATATCTAGTAAATGATTATCTTATGCATGACAAAGATTTTCAGAAAAACGTTGAGACAAGGTTAGATATATGAGATCACCTTGCAACGGTATTTTTATACAGTTATACACTGGAACTCTGTGTGTATTATGCATGGAAGAGGACTTCCAAGATTTTGAAAAGTATATATGTATATATACTGAATATTTTGCGACTTCATCGCATTAAGATATCAAACTTGGTTCATTTCTTTTGACCAAGACTTTCATGAGTACTATGAGAAGGCTCATATATTGTTAATCATTATACATATTATTTTGGTGGGCTTGCTGCTCACCCTTGCTTTATTTCTTCATCACACAACAACAGTTAGGAAAGATGGCCAGACTCCAGCAGACCCAGCGCAAGCGCGTGGGAAGCGTCCCGCGTCTTCCCATTGATGTTGTAGCTGCTATAGCTGCAGAGGTAGATCTATTGTAGATCAGACCATCTACTTTTGAGAATCAATTATGTATAATTATAACTTGTGGCAGATAATGGCAATTAACTGTAAATTTATTCAGAAAACCTTTTAAGGTGTATTGGCAAATAATTGTGGAATAAAATGACTTGTGGTTATTTTTGGATGTTCATCTCTGAGACTATAACGTGTGGTGTGTGTGTTTATTGTGGGGTCACAGTACAGAGTAGTTGAGTAATTATTAAGATTGGGTGTTATTAAGGGAAATGGAACTCGTGACGACCCGGATCCCCGACCCCGGATCTGGGGGTGTTACAGAAATGGTATCAGAGCGAAGCGTTATAAACCTCAGAGATGATGGGACGTTAAGATAATAAGTTCACTAAGATAATAAGAACTCTTGCCAAGTTCATAGTCGGACTACCTAACGTAGTACTAACAGTTAAAACCCTTATGGGAACCCTTATAAATGTAGCGATAGAAGCGTAGTTCGTTATCGTATATGGTAGCGGGACTCCGAACCCTGAAGTTGAGGAATATCAACGCGATGATGTTTTATTACTAATTGGAGATCAGATTGTGGATCCAATAGAGCGTCATAACGCAGGACCGGATGATGTTGATATTGAGGATGTAGCGGTTGAGGATGTTGTCCTAGAAGGGATAGTTGCTGAGGAGGATCCCATGGAGGATCCTGACGAGATTGGATAAAGGACCACTGATGAATTGATGACCCTGGTTGGGTCGACTACCAGAGGTAGTGTAATAACCCCAATTTTTGGAGATTTTTGAAACCCGGATGAATAGTAACTTTTGCTGACAATGCTGATTAAGAAAAATTATCAGACCACGATATATAGGAGTACTGTTATGGAAATTCTAAGATCGTATTAGTATTCCATAAAGAAAATAAGTGTATATAAAAGCTGTCGGATTTTGAAAACGAGCACTTTTATTTTTCCCCGAGATTTCCACCAGACATTAAGGGATTTAAGGAATTAATATTAAGATGAAGGATTTTAAATTCAAGGATTATAAAGGAAAATTAATTTAGATATTAAAAATACCAAAAAGATTTTATCAATAAAACCATTAAGGTATTTAACCAAATGATCAACGAGATTGAGTGATAACCGGACAAAGAAATGAATAACGACTCTTGTAAATACCTTTGTAAGTGGCAAGGCAAGTGGATGGTTGATCAAACAAGAAACCAAGTGATAGTTAGGAAGGAATGGCTAGTTAATTATATAGTTAACTAGGGATGATCTCATCTCACCACAAATCACCAACACATGGCAAATGGTGAGATCATCTTCCACTAACTCCTTTGTTTATTATTAACCTAGCAAAATATCAAGACAACCCATCATTATCCACCACATTATTCCACCAACACAAGAAAGCAAAAGCATTTCCTCCCCCATTTCCATTGCTCTCGGCCAAAACAGAACCAGCACACTAAAACTTCTGTATCTCCTTCATTTCTCACTCAAATATTGTGTTCTATAGCTCATTAGAAAGGTATTGAGATGGCCTACAACTCTTGTTCACAAGTCTCGTCCAAATAATCATGGTAAGAGCCTCATTTTTACAGTTCTTTAAATCGGACTTTTAGAAACTTCAAAGCCTAACTTTGTGTTCTTGATTTCTTTGGAAAGATCAAGCTTGTAGGAGGCTCCCTAAGGCTTCCTAGCAACTTAACACCTCCCAAGGAAGGTATAAACTTCAAACCCTAGCCTTTACTTTATTTTTTAGTAAGTTTAATGGTTGGTTTTGTGAAATGAGAAGCATGGATTGTGATTATTAGTAGTTTGGTTTGATTTGGAAGTGTTTTGGTAATTGAAGCTTGATTATAGTTCATAGGTCTTGATTGTGGTTGTTTGAGTTGAAAATCTTGGAGATTATGGACTGATGTGATATGGTTTAGGTGAAGTTTTGTTGTATTGATGGTTATGAGTTGGTTGGTGGTTAATTGGAGTAGTTTAAATATTGGTAATCGCGTAAACATAGCCGTCGTAATGTCCGATTTACTTTAGACTGCTTTTGTTCATAACATTTGGACCCGAGAACTCCCTGCTAGATTATGACCATTGCCATTTTTAGATAGTTCATGTTACGAGCTTCGTTTTGATATGTAGTTCGTTTGATTCCGATGTACGGTTTAGGAGAAACGATCATTTTAAGTAACGGCGTTTCGCGAACGAAACTTTTCCCCTCGCCTTACTTTGAAACATAGGTTAAAGACCAAAAAGGGTTAATTAGTGTATGAAACAATTATGGTAAGAGTGTTAGGCAGTTGGTAAGATACTCGCGAAGGAATCGCCTTAAAACTTGTAATGGTTAAATTACAAAAAATGGTGGAGCCGAGGGTACTCGAGTGACTTAAGAGAATCAGTAAGCGCAAAACGAGCGTTAGAGTCTAAGGTAGTTAGAGTATAGATTTACAAGTGACTTTGGTTTAATTCCAACTTACTTGTTGTTTATTGGTTATCAGACTCGTCCCGAGCCTTTTATCACCCCCAGTCGCTCAGGCAAGTTTTCTACCCGTTATACTGTTGTTGTGATGTATATATGTATATGCATTATCTTGTGATAGATGCATGTTGGTTAATTAGCAAATTTTGCGATATATTGAAGCATGCTGATATGGTATATATATGCATGCCTGTTTCGTATTCTTGCTATATATATATCTGTTGGTTCAGTTGATAATACCTATGCTAGAGAATAGCGGTAATTTGCATATACCCTTAGTATAGGGACCCAAAGGTGAAAACATTTTCTAAACCCGGGAGTCGAGGATCCCGAGTAGATTTTATATATATATATATATTTATATATATATATGGTTATAGTTTTCAAAACTATTAATCGAATAAGGTTTATTCGATAACTTTATTTTATTAATGAATATTATCTTGAATATTCATTTGAGGACTTATGACTCCTTTATATTATTTATTGAATATTACTTGGATATTCATTTGAGGATGTATGACTCCTTTATTTTATTTAATGAATATTATTTATAATATTCATTCGAGGTATTATGACTCAGCTTATTATTTAATGAATATTATTTCGAATATTAATTCGAGGGCTTATGACTCAGCTTATTTATTTATTGAATATTATTTTGAATATTCATTTGAGGGCTTATGACTCAGCTTATTTTATTTATTGAATATTATTTGAATATTCATTTGAGGATCTATGACTCCGATTATTTGCTGAAATATATTCTTTATTTTATTAAAGAATAAGGTGTCGATAATCAAACTCACTTTTGATTATTCAAATAAAGATAGTACTTTCGTATAGGTATATCTTTGGATATTTAATATTCATTTCAAGTATAAGTTTCAAAACTTCTACTTCAATTATTTTTATAAAGATTATTCTTTATGGAAATATTATTTAAATAATAATATGCAGATATTTTCTAATATATTGGGACTGATTTATTTTGTTAAATCAGCATCACTCCAAACATTCTTAAAAATGTTTTGCGAGTCTTCAAAATGATTTTTAAAAGTTAGAGCGGATCCCAAAACTCATTTTTATATTTAAGATCCTCCTTTCGAAGGGGATTTAAATACTCGCTCAAAACCTGAGGGATCCGGCTCTGTGGTGTGTTTTATATTCGCAACAAGGTTGCTGTTTTGTTAAATGAATCGATTACTTACCCAACACTCGGGAAGTAAAATTCTTGGAACAAGTTAATCCATTAACAGGCATCCCCTGGGAAATATCGGTGAGTTCTCCTTTCCAACTAGATACGACTTCTTGGTGGAGCCGTATCAACAAGTTTCTACTTGGGGAAAGGGGGAACGACCTTTACGTTTCAGAGTCATGGATTATATTTGAACTAGGAGTGGCGTAAGTGGTCGAGTGGCGCCGGCCCAGCCTTATTATATTGGCCCAAATGGCCTGGAAGTTCCGCTAAGGCGGTCCATTCCTTAGGAGTTCAGTGTTCGGTTGACAAGTAAATCCGACAGGTTCTCCTCTACATGTAGAAAATGGTGGGGTTGCACTACTACGACTGATCATCGTAAGTGGTCTTCCTGGCGCGGCAAACTCCCGTAATGAGTTCATCATCCAATTGGATATTTCTGCAACACTACCCAGAGCACTTCGATAGAAATGCTACAGTTGGGCGATTGTTGCGTGTTGGCAGGGTCAAGTTTTCAAAATGATGTTTGCATCAAATGAAGTATCTCGTAACTTCATTTTATTTTGATGATATTTTAAAGATTTAATCTATTCAAATCTGGTCTTGTAGTCTCATCTACGTGATGAACTTTTGAAACTAATTATAACTTGAACGGTGGTAGTTCAAGTAGTATTTGGAAAAGATATAAGTATATTGGAGTATCTTGTAACTTCATCTTATAAACTTATATCTAGTAAATGATTATCTTATGCATGACAAAGATTTTCAGAAAAACGTTGAGACAAGGTTAGATATATGAGATCACCTTGCAACGATATTTTTATACAGTTATACACTGGAACTCTGTATGTATTATGCATGGAAGAGGACTTCCAAGATTTTGAAAAGTATATATGTATATATACTGAATATTTTGCGACCTCGTCGCATTAAGATATCAAACTTGGTTCATTTCTTTTGATCAAGACTTTCATGAGTACTATGAGAATGCTCATATATTGTTAATTATTATACATATTATTTCGGTGGGCTTGTTGCTCACCCTTGCTTTCTTCTTTCATCACACAACATCAGATAGACAAGATGAACAGGACCAAGCTCCCAATTCGCGAGCGGATAGGAAACGTTCCACAGTTTCCTATAGGCGTTGATGTCGCTGTAGCTGAGGTAGGAACTACCAATAGGCTAGGCTTTCAACTTTTGATGTACCAGATTTATGTATATTTATGAATTGTAATAATGGCAAAGAAATGTAAATTTATTCAGATACCCTTTTAAGGTGTATTGGCATTTAATTGTGGAATAAAACGACTTGTGATTATTTTTGGATATTCATCTCTGAGACTATAACTTGTGGTGTGTGTGTTTATGGTGGGGTCACAGTACAGAGTAGTTGATTATTTATTAAGATTGGGTGTTATTAAGGGAAATGGAACTCGTGACAACCCGGATCCCCGACCCCGGATTTGGGGGTGTTACAGGTAGGATTGGCCGGTCACTACCAGAGGTTCGTTCAAGTTGTAAAGATAGTAGCCCCTTTAACGCGGCTTACTCATAAGACTGAGAAGTTCCAATAGACAGAGAAATGCGAGAACAGCTTTTAAGAACTGAAGCAAAGGTTGGTGACGGCCCCTATGTTGGCGTTGCCGGAAGGAAAAAGGAGATTTTGTGATTTGTAAGTGACGCTTCGCATAAGGAATTAGGGTGCTTCTTAGCACAGCAAGATAATCGCGTCTGCGTCAAGACAATTAAGGTAATATGAAATTCGATATCCCCGCCCATGAGCTTAGGCTCGTGGCAATAGTTTTACCCTAAAGATTGGAGGCACTACTTGTATGGAGAGAAGTGCGAGAATTACCTAAGCCATAAGTGCTCTAGTACATTCTTACGTAGAAAGAGCTCAACATACGCCAGAGGAGGCGGTTAGAGCTAATCAAGAATTATGATTGGGAGATTCTTTATCATTCGGGGAAAGCCAATGTGGTGGCTGATGCCATTAGTAAAAAGGAGAGACTCAAGATGATAATGTCTTTGGGAGAGTTGATAAGAGATTTTGAGAAAATGGAAATAGTAGTGAAGGTAACCGGAGCTGGTACCGAAAAGCTGTTTGAGATTGCAATAGAGACCGAATTATTGGAAAAGAGCATATTGTGCCAGAAAAAGGTGATGAATGAAGGCAGAGAGCCAACAAATAAATATGAGATTAATACTGAGAAAGATGATAAGGGAATAATGAGGTATTCCTATAGAATTTGGGTTTCGAAAGTTCAAGAGCTTAAGGATGAGAACTTAGATGAGAGCCATAGTTTGAGGAATAGGATTTAGGGCAAACCCAGAGTGTGATAGTCAGGGAGGTTGCCATCAAGAAAGAAAGAACCCATAACATAATAGAGTGGAAAACAAGGTTTTTAATGTATAAGATAACCCCGATTATGGGAGAAGGTTGAAACATTTCATACTAAGGAAACAGAAAGTCGAGTAAGGAAAGGAGACCCGAGACGGTACTCCTATATGGCAATTTATGGACCTGTCTAGACAGAACTTAGACTATTATCCCCAACCACCACCCTGAGGGGACAATACGGCAGGAAATTCTTTCATGACCTTTAAATCGTTAAGCTCTCAGAGTTCCAAGGAACAGGTTGACCTAGTCGAGGCAAGAGCCTGGCTAAAGTAAATATAGGAATCATTTGAGATTCTAAATGATTGACGAATCACAAAAGACTGTTTTTATCACTCACCCTCCTAAGAGAGAGACCACCTGCTGGTGAAAGGCCAAGGAAGGCACGGAGCAAGAGATTATAATAAACTGATTTAAGTCCATTCAATTGTTTTCGGGAAAGTAATTCCCAAAGATAAGGAGATAGTGTAAAAGCTTTAGAGTCAGAACAAAGGCAGACGAGTATGATAAATTATGAATCTAAGTTGTAAAAGTTGTCAAGATTCGTTCTGAGGACACGAATCCAGAATGACGGGATGTTTGAAATCAATGCTTATGTTGTGTTAGTTCATGAAATAATGATAAGGAAGTTGGGTATGAGGAAACCCTAAAGACTCGTAGTAATAGAAATAGAAAAGTAAGTAATCGTCAGGATGAGGGTGATTCACCATGAGTTAAAATTGATGGTTGAGGGCATAAGAGATACATATATATTATCCCCTGTAAGTTGGGAGGATTCGAAGAAACCTTGAGATAGTTCGAAGGATAAATAATGAGACGCGGATAGACTGAGGAGACAAGAAAGTAAGAAATTAAGAAAATTGGATGAAGGAAGTGACCTTCAAGAATGTGAAGTGTAAGACCGGTGGCTTGATACCCAGGAAGGGAGACGCCAGGTATGAAAGATATCCCAACATTGAGATGACTGTTGAGATAAACAACAAAAGTAAATAAAGATTTATTAAGAAGAAGTTCACGTTGAACACGACCAATATCTTCCAGATCATCCATGTGATCATTACCAAATCAGGAAAGAAAAGCGGATAACCATTTTTATCTTTTGGAGGCCATGTGGATTGACCTTAACTTGAATAAGGATGCTATTATGAAGTTAGGTATAGACTATCGAGGTGGGAATGATGAATATGATAATCTATCAAGGATATATGACTTGATTTATTCGTGGAAGGATGCAGGTACCTTTTTAAGGTGGAATTAAGGATAGAACATTGGTAACTTAAAATGAATCCTAGGGGACTGCATAAAGGTTGGCATGTCACCCTTAATAGGGACAGTATGAGTTTTGACAGTATGATTGGGAAAGGGTTAAGGTAACAACAACCTTTAAGAATCAGTGGAGAAATTTTGCAGAAGTATATAGACAATGGTTCTACTATTAGTAAATGGTATTGTGATATGCCCTGTATCTAGGGAATACAGGAGGAACGATTGAAGGATAACCTTAGAGGTTTTATAAGGAAAAAGGTAATATTCAAAATTCTCAAGAATAGAAATGTGGATAAAGGAAATATGACGTAATTATAATGATGCCAAGTAGGGCACGTGTTAAACCACGAGAAAGTATGGATCGAACCAGTAATGGTCAAAATTGTTCAGGGCAATTAGGACTTAAGATAAAAAAAAATGTTCTAAGTATGATTGAGAGTCAGTCTTGACAGTGATTAGCCTCTAAAGAATGAGGCAATAACTTATGGAAAAATGGTGATATTTTTTTTCCCATCTGATTTTAAGGAAAACATCTTCACTCAAGCAGTGATCGGAAATAAGGTAGAAAATTTATTTGGTGGTGGTTAAAATGATATTGACTGTAAGGAAATTTTACTATCAGGAAAGGCCAAAGAGGTGGCCGACACTTTAAAGGTAAGTGGATAATTATAGGCGCGTGTGCCAAAAGAATACAGCGATGATGGTTAAAAATGTGAAGGTTGAATTATGGTTTGGAAGATTGACATTCCTTCTGATGACTGTGCAATACCCAACCGTAATAGTAGTTGGTAAAGGTTTAATTTGTGTAATCGCCATGAACGGGCTATCTATCTTAGAAGGTCCTATCTTGAGATAAGCCAGGACCATGTTTCAAAAAGGACTAGACGAACCTTTGAGTTAAGTCTTCTATTTAAGGCATATGATTAAGAATGGTATTAACCTGCTATCGGTGCTTTGATTGAAACTCTTCTGCAATTTTATATGCTTCATGTCATGTATGTATGTCAGGATCAGGAGTGTACTCCATGAATCATGAATGGTGATTATGTTACCTCCTTAGAAGGATTTGATACGACATGTATGGACTCCGTATGGTTAGCTATTAAGACTTCATGGAAAATGAATGACGACAGTAGGTCAGTGGTGGACCATAGTAAGGCAGCAATGATTCTGCGAGTAGTGAGCTGATTACAACCATGAGAGTTGTATTGGAATGGGTGTTGAGATTGAGTACCACTAATCGGGTCGTGGTAGTGTATAAGTTATCATTGATAGACTAATTAAGTAGAGTATCTACCTAGTGAATAATTATTCTTTCTTATCAATAGAGAGTCGTATTATTATACGAGGAAGGTTGCGGTGCAAGCATAGAATTCTAGTAACGATGATGTATAGAATGAGATCCCAAATTCGATTCTCGATGTCGAGGGAGTTTCAAAGGTGATTATGTATAAGCTCGAGGAAGAGTGTGGGTCCATAGAATGATGGACGGGATAGCGAAAATATTTAGGCATGGGAAATACGAGGCTATAATGCTTGATGCTGATATAAATACGTATATGTTTTGTTCTCCTATGACAAACCTCAATAGTTCAGAGGTAGATTCCAAGCCAGATATTTTGTGGCAGTATATTTTTTTCATATATACAAATTCTCTTCAGTTCGTTCTTTTCTCTTTTTTTCATTTCATGTAAGCTGAGAAGAACAACCCTTCCAGAAGGGGAGGTATTGCCGAATGACTATCTATCTTTGTGATAGAAGCCTAGTAGGATACCGCATGTTGTTTAATTGCTTGTCAAGTACTAAAGGCTGGCCACCTTCTGTACTAACTATGCGATATAACAAGTGTTCATGATCATAGTGATCTCTCAACAAATTCCTTTACTTCTATTTGATTGATCAAATTTTGGAAAATAGAAACAACTGAAAAAGGAGTAATAAAGTGGTGGTAGTATGCGGAATGGAAACACTTTCGTGATACTAAGGTTGAAGTGGTTATTAAAAGGTTATAGAACGCTAACGAGCAAAAGTATAACCAGTATAATATTAGGAATGGAAGGTAGTAGCGATTACGAACTGGAAAAGAATGGGTATTGAGAAGCAGAAGCTCTAATGCTAAAAGCAATAATGAGAGTCTGTGCAATAGACTTGAAAGAATTTGGAATGATCACTTAACGCGGATTTAGTTATATCACGACAATAGATCATATGTCATTATCGAGATGCCGCCTTATGAGATCCTTGAGGGAAGACAATGTCGATCTCCCTTATGTTAGGATGAAGTTATAGAGCGCAAGATGCTCGGACCCGCAGTAGTCCAAAGGACCAAGGATATGATAGATCTAATCAGAGGACGGCTGGTAGTAGCCCAAGAGGGACATGATAAGTATGTGGATTTGACACGAAAGGATAAAGAGTATGAAATAGGGGACCTAATAATGTTATAGGTATCCCTTGGAAAGGATTGATGAGGTTCGGAAAGAAAGGAAAGCTAAGTCTACAATTTGTTGGACCCTTGGATATATTAAGACGTTTGGGAAGTTAGCATATGAGCTAGCCCTAACCCCGAACATGTAGTAGGTCGTAACGTGTTTCACGTATCAATGTTAAGGAAGTGTAATTCAGATGCCAGATAAATAGAGGCATATGAGCGCATAGATATGCAACCCGACGTAACCTATATGGAGCAACCAGGAAGGGTTATAGAGTGAAAAGGAACAAGTGCTTAGGAGAAGGATTATCAAACTAGGCAGAGTTTGGTGGTAGAACCACAATGTGGGAAAATTGACTCGAGAGTTAGAAAGTGTAATGCTAAGAAAGTATCCCCATTTGTTTTCTATCTGATTCCGGGACGGAATCCTTTTAAGGAGGGGAGACTGTAATAACCCCAATTTTTGAGAAATTTTGAAACCCTTATGAATAGTGTTTTTGCTGAACGAGAAAACTTTTCATGCCACGTTATGTAGGGGTTCTGTTATTGATCTTATGGGATATTATTAGTACTCTATATGGTATATAAGTGTATGTAAAGATCGTCAGAATCCAATTCCGAACACTTTGATTTTTCCCGGAAATCCACTAGATACGGAAAGAATTGAGAAAAAGGTAACAGGATAAAAAGGATTTAAATTAAAGAATTATAAGAGAGGATCATAGAAGGAATACAATATATTGAGAAAGGTTAAGGGAACCTAAGTAATAAGATCCCGGGTATGATCCCTCAAACGATAAACGAGAACGAAAGATAAGGGAACCGTAAAACAAATAAGTGACCAAGAGACAAGCTTGTACAAGAAGCCAGGGACTGTGACATCATCAAACCACAAGGTGTGGACAAGTGGGAGCATTATGACATGTGCAAGGTGACATAGGCATGACAAAAAAGGAAGGAGATGTGGTGACTTTTTAACCACACAAAATTAAGGGCAACTAGGTAATTTACTAAATCAAACACAAAAACAAGCCAACCAAGCCAAGCAAAATCATTTTCATCAAAATCAAAAAGAAACCAAGGCATGGTTCATCATGCTCTCGGCTTTTACTATTGCAAATGGGCAAGAATTCAAAAACTCAAGATCCAAGCCTCCTAAATTGGTGAGTTAATTCCCTAATCATCTTCATGCTTAGTTAGGGCTATATCATGAGTTTAAGCCATCAATTCCTTCTCCATCTTCTCCATTTAATCAAAGAAGAAGACTATGAATAGTGTTTTCAAGTTTTTAACTTGAAGTTTTTCTTGTTTTTCTTGAAGATCCAAGCATTCTTAAGACTTCTCAAAGCTTCTTACGGCTTCCTAGCTCCTCCCACCACTTCAAGGAAGGTATACCATCTCCAAACCCTAGATTCCTATGTATTATAAGATGATTTTGATTAGTAGGATGATATTGTAGCTTGTTGTTGTGATTTAGAGTTTGGGATTTGGAATGGTAGTGAAATGGAATGGTAAATGTTGTGGTTTTGATTAAAAGAACTTAAGTATGATTAAAGTTAAGCTTAGGCATAAGTATGAATGATTAAATTGAATTGGTTGGGGTTGTTATGATGTGATAAGGATGGATGTTGGTTGTATGTTGGATTTGAGGTTGATTTGGGATGGTTTTGAATGGTTTAAAATATTGGAAATCGCGTAAACATAGCCGTCGTAACGTCCGATTTTCTTTGGACTGTTTTTGTGCATAACATTAGGACCCGAGAACCCCCTGCTAGATTATGACCACTGCCATGTTTAGATAGCTCATGTTACGAGCTTCGTTTTGATATGTAGTTCGTTCGATTCCGATGCACGGTTTAGGAGAAACGACCGTTTCAAGTAACGGCGTTTCGCGAATGAAACTTTTCCCCTCGCCTTACTTTGAAACATAGGTTAAAGACCAAAAATGGTTAATTAATGTATGAAACATTTATGGTAAGTGTGTTAGGCAGTTGGTAAGACACTCGCGAAGGAATCGCCTTAAAACTCGTAAAGGTTAAATTATTAAAAATGGTGGAGCCGAGGGTACTCGAGTGACTTAAGAGAATCAGTAAGCGCAAAACAAGCGTTAGAGTCTAAGTTAGTTAAAGTATAGATTTACAAGTGACTTTGGTTTAATTCCAACTTACTTGTTGTTTATAGGTTACCAGACTCGTCCCGAGCCATTCGTAACCCCCAGTCGCGCAGGCAAGTTTTCTACCCGTATAACTGTTGTTGTGATGTATATGTGTATATGCATGATCTTGCGATAAATGCATATTGGTTATTAGCAAATTCTTGCAATATATTGGAGCATGTCTGTTTCGTAATCTTGATATCTAATTGTTGATTCAATTGCTTATAAGTTGCATAATACCTATGCTAGAGATAAGCAGTAGTTGCGTATACCCTTAGTATAGGGGACCCAAAGGTGAACATTTTTCTAAACCGGGAGTCGATGTTCCCGAGTATAATATATATATATATATATATATATATATATATATATATATAATACTATTAATATATATATATTGATATATTTTTCAAAACTATTAATCGAATAAGGTTTATTTGATAACTTTATTTTATTTAATGAATATTATTTCGAATATTCATTCGAGGACTTAAGACTCCTTTTATTTTATTATTTGAATATTATTTGAATATTCATTCGAGGGCTTATGACTCTTTTATATTATTTATTGAATATTATTTGAATATTCATTCGAGGGCTTATGACTCAGTTTATATTATTTAATGAATATTATTTGAATATTCATTTGAGGATCTATGACTCCGATTATTTGCTGAGATATATTCTTTATTTTATTAAAGAATAATGTTTCGATAATCAAACTTATTTTCGATTATTCAAATAAAGATAGTACTTTCATATAAGTATATCTTTGGTTATTTAATACTCATTTCAAGTATAAGTCTTACAACTTCTACTTCAATTATTTTTATAAAGATTATTCTTTATGGGAATATTATTTAAATAATAATATTCAGATATTTTCTAATATATGGGGACTGATTTACTTCATTAAATTAGCTTTACTCCAAACACTCTTTAAAGTGTTTTCGAGTCTTCAAAATGATTTTTAAAAGTTAGAGCGGATCCCAAAACTCATTTTTATATTTAAGATCTTCCTTTTAAAAGGGATTTAAATACTCGTTCAAAACCTGAGGGATCCGGCTCTATGGTGTATTTTATATTCGCAACAAGGTTGCTGTTTTGATAAATGAATTGATTACTTGCCCAATGTTCGGGAAGTAAGCCCATCTAATTGAGTCGGCATAAGCGACATGCCGGGGTACGGTATATCAAAGTGTAAGTGGCTGAGTGGCAGTCCATCAACGCGTGAGTGGCCGGGTAACGGTCTAGCGTGAGGTCCTAATGCGGCCAGGGTGATGACCGGTGAGGAATTCATCCATCTACAGTAGAAAAGGTTACTTATTGGTATCTTTGCCTGATCAGCAAGATATCTGGTTTATGCCAAAATTCTTTTTCTTCCAAATTCATTGGATATTGCAACTCTGTTCATACTTTACATGACAGAGATTTTCAGGAAATGTATGAGATATATATATATATATATATATATATGGATATATATATCAGGACTTAATGAAGTATCTCGTAACTTCGTTATTTATAATGATATTTCAAAGATTGAATCTATTCAAGTCTTATCTTGTAGTCTCATCTGGGTGATGAACTTTGAAACTGATTATAACTTGAACGGTGGTAGTTCAAGTAGTATTTGGATATAAAGTATAGTGGAGTATCTTGTAACTTCATTTTTTTTAAACTTATATCTAGTAAATGATTATCTTATGCATGACAAAGATTTTCAGAAAAACGTTGAGACAAGGTTAGATATATGAGATCACCTTGCAACGGTATTTTTATACAGTTATACACTGGAACTCTGTGTGTATTATGCATGGAAGAGGACTTCCAAGATTTTGAAAAGTATATATGTATATATACTGAATATTTTGCGACTTCATCGCATTAAGATATCAAACTTGGTTCATTTCTTTTGACCAAGACTTTCATGAGTACTATGAGAAGGCTCATATATTGTTAATCATTATACATATTATTTTGGTGGGCTTGCTGCTCACCCTTGCTTTATTTCTTCATCACACAACAACAGTTAGGAAAGATGGCCAGACTCCAGCAGACCCAGCGCAAGCGCGTGGGAAGCGTCCCGCGTCTTCCCGTTGATGTTGTAGCTGCTATAGCTGCAGAGGTAGATCTATTGTAGATCAGACCATCAACTTTTGAGAATCAATTATGTATAATTATAACTTGTGGCAGATAATGTCAATTAACTGTAAATTTATTCAGAAAACCTTTTAAGGCGTATTGGCAAATAATTGTGGAATAAAATGACTTGTGGTTATTTTTGGATGTTCATCTCTGAGACTATAACGTGTGGTGTGTGTGTTTATTGTGGGGTCACAGTACAGAGTAGTTGAGTAATTATTAAGATTGGGTGTTATTAAGGGAAATGGAACTCGTGACGACCCGGATCCCCGACCCCGGATCTGGGGGTGTTACAGGGATTACCCATGACATGGTCAAATCTCCCTATTTCTAAGTTGCAACAAAACTGTCCCCTGCTGGACATATTTTGTTATTCTACTTGTGCACCTAACCAAATAAAATGCAAACCTCCAACAAACACCTAAAACCTTTTCTATACTCCCAATACTAACTTCTGGTGGCTTGGGCCTCAAAGTTCACATCAATGACATGGTCAAAACTCACTCTAAACCTCAGGGTACTAAACTGATTTTCTGCAGAAACTATGACTGTCCTTTCTGTAAGGTTTTTTTACTTGACAAACTCAACCACCAACAACCCAATACCCAAACCAAGACTTAGACATGGTGATCTACTGAACTAACTCCCTTATACTCAAAATAATCTCGGTGGAGATCATCCTTACCTAAGGTGCAATCATGGCAAAACAAAAGAAACCACATTTCACAACTCACAAATTATCAAGTTTTTGAAACAACAAGTTATGCATTTTTATAAAAGATATACACGAATTATTACCATGCATCAAGAAAAATTAATCAATATTAACTCCTTATTCCTACTGAAATTAAAGCTTACTAATAAAATCCTTCCTAATGATCAAAATCTTCCAACATTTCAAGAGAAATTCACATGCATGCATAACTTCGAGTTTTGCAAACCAAAACAACATATTTTCTAAATATTTTCTATCATAAAATTGACATGCAAGCCTAGCATAAGCTATACCTAGATGATCACTTAGCATGCAAAGAGTTTTATCAAATTTTCACTACAAGTTTCATGCCATTATCACATAAACATACAAAAATTGAACCAAGCAACAAGAATGATCTCTAGGACCATCATTCGGCTCCCTTAAGGTCATGGCCGAATGAAATGGAAGGGAATGGCCATTTAACATCAAGAGTTTCTTTATCAAGACTTGGCACTTCACCATTCCTTGTAGTCCTCTCAAAAACAACCTTAAATCCACAAAAATCAAGGTTGTACTTTGAGTTTCAACTAAAACCTTAACATGCAACTTTAAAACTTAAACTTTTTACTCAAAACTCCTTGGAATATATGTGATCATGGTATGGGAAGTAACATTTACTTGTGTAGAAGGTGGAAACTTGGTGGAGGAATGAAGAAAATGGGGAAGGGGTTGGTTTCGGCTGAAAAACCGAGAGAAGGAGGAGGAGGGCGAGAGTGAGGGAGTGAGGAGGGTGGGAGGAGAAAGTGTGATGGTGAGTGGAGTGGATGATCATATCAATTGCTTGCTTTATGGTTTTTGATTTGGAAAATATGAGTGGGAATGAGAATTGACAAGACTATCCCTCCACTTATACTTAGTTCATTTTGCATGCAAGGGTAAAGAAGGAATTTGGCTAGAAAAATAAGAGTTAGTGAAGTTGAAATTGTCTCTTTAGCCCTTTGAATTGAATAGAAAAGGATTTGCATGCAAGGACAACCATGTAATTTTCTAATTATGACAACTAACATTTATAAAGATTTATTTTTATAAAATAAAATACAAGTTCAAAAATTATAAAATTTATACCATAAAATAACTTGGATTTTTAGAAATTTTATAAAACCAGTTTTGAATTTTGTGAACAAAATAACTTTTAAAAAGATATTTATTCAAGGTTTAAAATATTCCTTATAAATCAAAAATAAAAGAAATAAATAAACCTTTGCTTTGAAAAAAAATCATATACCACATAAAGAAAATTTAAAACGCAGAAATTCTCATTCACACAAACATACAATAGTTGAATATATTGGCATTCGGCTTTAAAATTATACCAAATTTACAATTAATATTACACGAAAATGCCGGTTGTAACACATATAGCGATGGATTTCGTGGTAGGACTACCTAAAACCAAGTCAAATCATGATGCGATTTGGGTGGTAATCGATCGGTTGACAAAGTCAGCACATTTCTTGCTGAAAAATGAAAGGTTTTTGTTGGAAAAGTTGGTCAAATTGTATTTGGATGAGATTGTGATGCGCCATGGAGTTCCTGTATCTATCGTATCTGATAGAGACCTAAGGTTTAATTCGAGATTTTGGCGATAATTCCATGATCATTTGGGAACTAAGTTAAAAATGAGTACGGCATATCAACCGCAGACAGACGGACAAAGTGAAAGGATAATTCAGACGATTGAAGATATGTTGCGAACCTGTGCAATAGATTTCAAAGGAAATTGGGACGATCATTTGCCCTTAACTGAGTTTTCCTACAACAACAGTTATCATGCGAGTATTGGCATGCCGCCTTATGAAGCGTTGTATGGAAGAAAGTGTAGGTCCCCTACTTATTGGGACAAAGTTGGTGAACGCAAGCTAATTGGCCCAGAGCTAGTTCAACAAACGAAGGAAAAGGTCGAAATGATTCAAAAGAGATTGATTGTAGCTCAAGATAGACATGCAAAGTACGCAAATCAAGAACGTAAAGATGTGCAATTTGAATCTGGAGACAAAGTCTTGTTAAAGATATCACCTTGGAAAGGTTTAACCCGATTCAGAAAGAAAGGAAAGTTGAGTCCTAGGTACATTGGACTATTTGAAGTATCGCGTCGAGTTGGGAAAGTGGCAAATGAATTGGCGCTACCTCCGCAAATGCAACATCTGCACAATGTATTTCATGTATCTCTTTTGAAGAAGTATAATGCTGATGCGAGCCATGTGATCGAGTTGGAGCCAGTGGAAATCCAACCAGATTTGTCCTATGTGGAACAGCCAGTTAGAATTTTGGATCGAAAAGAGAGGACGCTTAGAAATAAAGTTGTACCTCTAGTTAGAATGTTATGGAGAAATCCATTAATCGAAGAATCGACTTGGGAATTAGAAAGCAAAATGAAAGAAAAGTATCCCCATCTATTTTCTTAGATTAGATTCTGGGGACAGAATCCTTTTAAGGAGGGTAGATTGTGATGACTGAGAATTTTGTGACGTAATTAAGTTAATAAAGTATGTGTTATGTGATGTGATTATAATTATGTGACTAAATGCTGATTAATTGTCTTTTCTGTATATTAGAATATAGGAGCGTAGATAAAAACGTTCCAATTTAAAGAGTCAGCTTAGAAGTTAAGCTATGGTGTCGGGCCGTCAGGTAGAACGGAACCCGTCCCAATAAGGAGTTAAAGAATATAAAATGTGAATTATGTGTGATTGAATGAAATGAATGTTTAAATAAAGTATTTCATCCTAAGTGACGTGTCGATTGATAACGATAATGAGAAGCGTAATCGAAACGCTAAGAATCGGGCCGTCAGGCTGAACGTGACCCGGTACGCGTAAAAAGGATAAAAGATTAAAGAGGGATAAATTCTATTATCAGACCTGAGTCGTTATATGATTGTATATGTGTGATTGATTGACTGTGTGCATGACTATGTGCTCTGTGACATTTTTATGGAATTAAGAGAATTATGTAAGGATTTATTTAATCTTCGTGCATTTTTATAAAATCATGCGAGTAAGATAAAAACATGAGATTTGTTCTGTTATCTTCATAGTGGTCCTAGAGACTTTTTAAAAATGATGAGTGGATTTATTTGGTGGTCCTTGCATTTTAAATTGATTTTTATGTGTAAAATGTTATTATTAAAGCGAACTTGCGAAATTCATATAAAATCAACCGTCCGCTCAAAAATCCATTATGAGTAATGGTTAAAAAGCTAATTTCGAGATTTACGTTTTAAAATTATCATTCATATCAAATTCATCTTTTCCGAGAGAGATATTTGCAGATCAAAATTGTTTTCTTTTAAGAATAAAAAGCAAATCAGAAACAAGATAACCCAATTACAATACTACCCCTCCCTTGGTAGTATATAATCACACCCACCCTCTCTTTTCTTTCTTTTTCACTCGAGCTTCTCTCTTCTCTTTCCTTTCTCTCATTTTCTTCAATCCTCTCAGGATTTCTCTCTCTCTCGGTACACTCTCCTTCGATCTCTCACTTGTTCTTTGCTCTTTTTCAGTTAAAGAACCATGATTGTGAGAGACTTTGTGATATCTACCTATATACATACATGCATGTCACTATATTCAAGTTTTTGAGAAAAAAACCAAAGTTGGATTTGGTGGTTTTGAATTCGGTTTTCATGGAAAGAAAAAGGGTTTTTGTTCTTAAATGATTTAGAATCAAGATATGTGTTTGCATGTATGTATTACTTGAGAAAATTGGTGGTTGATGGTTGGAAACCCCCGAATGGGGCACCACCGAGATGCCACCGCCATCGGTGATGAACTACGGTGAACCGGTGGTGAGCAATGATGTTAAACATTGAGCTCTAGTATTTAATCGACTATTTTGTGATTGAATGCTTGGTTGGTTTGAAATTCAAAAAAAGGGTTTTGATTTTTTTTTAGTTAAGTTGATAAATACTTGGTAGGAATGAGTTGTTGAAGTTTAAGTTTATAAATTATGATTTGATTTGAATGATTGGATGAATTTAAAGCAAAAATAGACCATGCATGTGTTTATGTGAAGTAAAAGCCGCATAGGGCTTTGATTTATCAAGAATGAATTGATTTTAGTTGATAAAAAAAAAGAGATTGCTTGATGGTTGTTTGAAAATGATAAGTTAAATAGAGTGTTTAATGGTATTAGGGATGAGAAATTCGAACATAAATATGAGATTGTAAGTTGTCTTGGTTCGAATTTTATTGATAAGAAAGAAGAAGTAAATTGGTGTCTTGTTCTTGCTTGGATTCATTAGGATTTAGGATTAAAACTATGGAAAGATGCTTGCATGCTATGTATGAGATCAAAAATTGAAATGCATGTCGTTGTTCTTAAAAATTCGAATGATATGGTTGTTTTAATTGGAAATATTAAGTTGGATTAAGTGAAGGTTTGATTGATTATATGTTATGTGGATTTGGTATGAAAATTTGCTTGAATTTGGACGGTGTTTATAGAAAGGCCGAATGGTTTATAGTACTTAAAAGGTCAAATTCTAATTTAAGTGCTTGAATCGATCATGGAGATTAGTTAAGGATTGTATGTGAGATTTTTGCCTAATTTGCTATATTGGTTCGAATTAAAGTATAAGAGAAAGGGGAATGATTGATATGTGATAACTATGGTTATCATTATAAGTTTTGTCGTTTTTTATTTGTATAAGAATTTCAAGTATAGGGAGCTATGTGTACCAATATAGAGTAAGATTTGATTTCGAGTCGAGATATGTATGTTTATAAGTCGATTGTCGAATATATATATATAAAGGTGAAAAGGTTAATAATATAGTATATGATGTGCTATGTGCTTATGTGTATAAGCTATACTCGTACATTTGAGTTAAGAGTATAATCGAGCGATCGTTCCAGGAACGAGAGTTGAGAAACTGATTAAGGTTTTGGTTTTGATTGTAGATTCGAAGCGTGAGGGCATTCAGGCTAGGAAAGGAAAGGATATACTAGGTGGCAGTAGTTCAACCTTCAGGAAAGCAAATTCAGGCAAGTAACTCTGATTACTTGTGTAAATGGTAATAAAAGAATGTTTTTCATACCATGTAGAGTATTGAACTGTTTAATTATGAAACCCTGATATTGATACCCTGCCTTTGTTCTTGATAAATTGTTATTGATAAGCTTGATGATTCAACCCTTTGATAATCTGTCCTTTCTGTTCAAGTTATCTATTAAGCCATGGATTATATTGAACCCTCTGATTATCCTTGTTAACCCTGTTTAATGATACCTTGTTTTCCCGATCACTCTATTGATCCCTAAACAGATGTTGATCCTTCTAACTTAAGTGTCTTGTTATCCTTGATACAGAATCCTTATGAATTGTTCCTTGTTTATCTTTGAATCACTCCATGAACTTTGTTTCCTTAGAATCTGAATTAAGAATGAGTTTTGACTTGAAAGAGTCTGAATGATTTCAAAATTCTTGGTAATGATAAAATAAATTTTAGAAAACCTATTTGTTTTTCCAACTCAAGGTTTTCCAAATGAATTCCTGATGGATTGGATTGGGACGTAAGAGGCTAGTGGGACTAGTCCAGTTGTGGTAAGAGGCTAGCGGGGCTAGTCCAACTTAAGGCTGAAATTATGCCGATCGGTACCTTAAAGACTGGAATGGAGGTCGGTACGGGCTGATCACCTGTATATAATGAAATGGAAAGATAAAGTGATCCAATCAAGGGTTCTAAATTATTATTTAAAAAGGGAACTGAAACTTTCTGTTCAGTAAATTGATTCTTGAAAATGAAAATGGTTTATATTGCTTTGAAAAGAGTTGATTATGTTTTTGTGAAGCTTAAAGCTCGAGAACCCTGATTCTTGAATTTGTTGATCATATGATTGATTCCATATATTGAAATACTGTTGCTTTCCTCTATCGAAAGATTTATTCTGATCCTTTAATGATTTGTGATGAATGTCGGCTTTCATCCTGCTTTGAGCCTTGTTCCTTGAAAGCCCCACATTATCCTTCAAAACCTTTCCTTAACCCAAAAGCTGGAAATCTTCCACCTAGATCTAATAAATTAGAATGCCCTGAGTTTGGTAAAGCATATTGTGAATTGATATTGTAGAACTGCTATATAGTTACTTGCTGAGTTTTATATTCATTTGTTTTGTTTTAATCTAACCATGGTAGTTAAGCAAGAAGATGGCCAGGCTTAGGCGCACTGCTCGTAAGAGCGTACCTGGTGGTCCCTACTGTGTTGAGGGCTTCCGGTTGCCAGAGCAGGTAGTGGTAATTAAGAGTGAGCTCGCTCCTAGAAGGAAATATTTAAAGATACAATGGGTTATCTGTCGGTTCCCAGCCGGAATCGATATTGTTTATTTAATAATATTTTGGGTTTGTAAGTTATATTTTATGATTGGTAGTTGTAATCTTGTCTTATACTTTATCATGTTGATCCTGTTAGTAGTTAATCGGGGTTTATGCTTATTTAATTACTAGATTAGAGGTGTGTGAGTCCTCATTTCCTAACCCCGAGATTGAGGGCCTCACACTTGCATGTTGATTTTTATGGTAAAATTTATTTTGGAAACCCTATTGTTTTGGTTTGAATATTCGAAGGCATGCATGCATGTAAACCACTCATGTTTTTCGAAAGTTTTTGATCATTTGGATTGATTTTGTTAGTAAGCCTTAATTTCAGTAGTGTTAAGATATTAATCTTTATTTGTGCTCCTTGATATGTGATGTTAATTCGTATATATTTATAAAAAAGATATACCTTGTCATTTTCAAAAACTTGATGACTTGTAATTTGTGTAATGTGTTAACTTTTATTTTTCTATGTTGCACCTTAGGTAAGGATGATCTCCACTAGCTTATTTTGAGTGTAAGGGAGTTATTTCAGTAGAACACCTTAGTTAAGGTTTGTTTTGGGTTTTTGGTTGTTGTTGGTTGGGTTTTGTTATGGATTAAAACTACTATATATAATTACTGTATTTAATACTAATGAACGTGAGCTTCGAGGCTCGATTTGACTGCTCTTGTGTTTCGTGACTCAATCTGCCTTAACAAGATGCCTACGTACCTTGCTGATTGCCAAGGATCAAGTCAAAAACGTAGTTCTGATTTGTGGGGTGAGGCCCCTTATATAGATGCGGGAGTCCTTGAATTGGACTTGGTATAGGAGGCTTGGTGGATAAGCCTCTGAATTAGGATAGACTTAGGAGTCCTAGGAAGTAGGAAGTTGATTCCTTATCCTTTCAGGTCCCCTTGAGGCTAATCTCTAAGGATTTATATCCTCATCGGGACTCTTTTCAACATCTGATTTCTCCCTTATTAATTAATTACGAAATTAATTAATAATCAGGGCTTTTTGGGCCTTTTTTATTCCACCAGGCCTAATCTGATCCGTCAGACTTAACCTTTCTGGTCTGAATATTATACATCTTATTATTATTGGGCCTAGCAGCCCATTAATTATAAAATCAGGACTTATTTATCCCTATCATTTGCCCCCCAACTTTTGGGAAACATTGATTAGGTTTCGCAGAAGTTAAATCTATTCGTTCCCTTACAGGGTTTCGTTTTTGCGTAAAGTGTGGAGCGACCTACACATTTACAACGAATCTTCCTTTTATTCAGAAATTATCTTAATTTCCAGGAATTTTTCCCTAATTTTCTGGAATTTTCCCTAATTTTCTGGGATTTTTCCTAATTTTCTGGGTTTTTCCCTTAATTTCTGGATTTTTCCCTTAATTTCTGGGATTTATCCTAATTTTCTGGATTTTTCCCTTAATTTCTGGGATTTATCCCAATTTTTCTGGATTTTTCCCTTAATTTCTGGGATTTATCCTAATTTTCTGGATTTATTCCTTATTTCTGAAAATATTAACATTTTTCAGAAATTATTTAAGGAATTTCCTTATTTTTTCTGGATTTTCCCTTAATTTCTGGGATTTACCCTAATTTTTCTGGATTTATTCCTTATTTCTGAAAATATTAATATTTTTCAGAAATTATTTAAGGAATTTCCTTATTTTTTCTGGATTTTCCCTTAATTTCTGGGATTTATCCCAATTTTTCTGGATTTTTCCCTTAATTTCTGGGATTTATCCTAATTTTCTGGATTTTTCCCTTAATTTCTGGGATTTATCCTAATTTTTCTGGATTTATTCCTTATTTCTGAAAATATTAATATTTTTCAGAAATTATTTAAGGAATTTTCCTTATTTATTTATTTTTTTTTTTTTTTAATACAGTTTTCGACCAGGAATCCATTCGACCAGAAATTTTGTTCCTTTCGGTCAGGAGTCCTGTTTTTTGACCGAATTAACCTTCATTTGTTGCCCAGGTCGATGCAAATTCGGGCAGGGCTCATTCGATCAGGAATCCTGGTCGAATTTCGGCCAGGATTTTCACCCCTTCCTCTCCTTTTTTTTTTTTTTTTTTTTTTGTTACAATTTTCGACCAGAAAATTTTCGACCAGAAATTTTGTTCCTTTCGGTCAGGAGTCCTGTTTTTTGACCGAATTAACCTTCATTTGTTGCCCAGGTCGATGCAAATTCGGGCAGGGCTCATTCGATCAGGAATCCTGGTCGAATTTCGGCCAGGATTTTCACCCCTTCCTCTCCTTTTTTTTTTTTTTTTTTTTTTTTTTACAATTTTCGACCAGAAAATTTTCGACCAGAAATTTTGTTCCTTTCGGTCAGGAGTCCTGCTTTTTGACCGAATTAACCTTCATTTGTTGCCCAGGTCGAAGCAATTTCGACCTCCTGTATTTCGACCAGGATTTCCCCATGATTCCTGGTCGAATTGGGTCATATTCCTGATCTTTTTATCCATTTCTCCCTGGACTTTATTTTTGGGCCACCTTCACTTAGCTGGGCCTTCATTCTTTTGGCCCATTATGACTGGATTTTGGGTTATGGGCTGTTAACCTTAAATATCTGGGCCCTTTTCTGGGCTTTTTAAACACTTGGGCCCTTAGCTGGGCTTTATTTTTTCAAGGTTTTTTTTTTTTTTTTTTTTTTTTTTTTTTTTTTTTTTAGAATTGGGCCTCATTTCTAAGCCCAAATTCCAAACTCTTCTAATATCTTTCTGGATTCTTCCAAAATCTTGAAAAAACTCAAGTTTTTCTTTTGATTTTTTTACTAGAATTCTCTTGAATTTTCCAGGAACTTCCAGAACCTTCCAACTTTTGGGCCCAAATGGGCTTTTTAAGGTCCATTATCCATTTATTTCTCCTATATATAGGTGGGATGAGAGTGTGATTCTTCACACCTCTCATTTCATTTCTCTTCACCTACAACTTTCTAATCTTCTCCTCTCTCAAATCCACTCCTTCTTCCTCCCAAGTCTTTTCCAGTCTTTACTAGATGGCCGACAAGAGTTCCGAGAGGGCGGCCAAGATAGCCTCGGCTTCAAAACGAGGTAAGGATATCGAGATCCGCTCTTCATATATGTCTTTAATTGATATGATTAATACTAGGGGGGATGAATATCCTTCCACTGCACATCTCGACTCCTTTAATCACTGTAATACTTGGCATAACATAGATTTCAATAAACTAAATGCTCGTTATAACGTCCCTCCTCCCTTTAGACTAGTTCCAGTCTCTGGTGGTGACCGTACTTGCCACTGGAGGCCTGATACTCTCTTCATCTACACCGACGC
Source organism: Apium graveolens (assembly GCF_009905375.1). NCBI lineage: Eukaryota > Viridiplantae > Streptophyta > Magnoliopsida > Apiales > Apiaceae > Apium > Apium graveolens. The sequence continues at coordinate 28,502,542 of NC_133654.1, read as the reverse complement.
CCTTAATGCTGGGCTTAGGTTCCCTTTTCATCCTTTTATCCCTCATCTTTTGGCTGACTTACAAATTAACCCGTGTCAGCTTCCTCCAAACGCCTGGAGGAATATTCTATGTTTTATGGTTTGTTGTCTTAGGGAGGGCTTTCCTCTTTCTGTAGCCGTTTTTAGGAAAGTCTTTCAATGTTACAATAGTTCTTCCAATATTTGTGGCTGGGTTTATGTCAAACAAAGGCCCAAAAGCAAACATATCTTTAACAGCGCCTCTATTCCGGATAATAATCCAAATTGGAGGAATAGTTTCGTCGGGTTACGTTGGGAGAATGGCGATTGGGGCACGCTCTTTCGATCTTCCTTCGGGAAGGTCAGTGATGGTAGCCTCAAATCCATTCACTTAACTCCTGAAGAAACTATCATTTATAATGGGCTCACTCAGGATGATGGCACCACCACCAGCTGGACTCTTTTAGAAGAGTTTTCCCTGATTCATGTGGGACTATCCTCTGTTTCTCAACAGGGTATTTCTCTTCCCTTCTCAATTTTTCTTTATTTCACGCATTATTAACATCACTTATTTTGTCTTTTGCTTTGTTTCAGCTGCTAAGGAGATTAACGAGGACAATGTCCCCTTGGTCGAGGAAACAGCTAGGATGAAGAAAGCTCGGTTAGCAGGCCTAGACACCAGAGGAAAGGCGACAGAGCCTATCTTCTTGAGAAAGCACAAGGAGCCTATGGGGGAGGCTTCAACTGAAGGAGCTGAGGGCCATAATGCTCCTATCACTGCTGCTGCCCCTGCTGCTGCTGCTACAGGCGCCTTTCAGCCTCTCTGGGGATTCCGCCGAGGGGATACCGTGGTTGGTTCCACGAAGCATGCTTGGGATTGGTCCTACCATAGCGTGACCCCAAAGGACTTTACTGATGTGGTGGCCACCCCTGACCTTGAGAGGATTAAGCTCATGGGAGCCCAGTCTCTGGCTTCGGTATGCCTTCTCTTTTTTAAACTTATTTCTCGTTCTTGTAGCACTTTCTTGCCTTATACTTTGTTAATTGTTTTGTTTCAGTCTAACGCCTACTTTCAAGGCGCTGTGAGGCAAGCCGAATCATGGAAGCGGGCTTCTGATAAGGCCGATAATGCCCTCAGGAGGCAGCAGAAGAAGTATGCTACCCTGGAGAAGAAGCTCAAGCGCAAGGAGGAAGAACTCGGAGAGTCTAACGCCGAGCTGGTGGTACTTCGGGCGGAGAAGGATAAAGCTATAGACAATTATCTGGACTCGGAGGAGTTTGCCCAATCCATGAGGATTAGGGATGATTCAGTCTTTCCCGAGTTTTTTAGGACTGGCTGGGACACGGCCCTTGGGACCGTGAACGAGGCTTGTCCTGATATTAACCCGGCGGACTATATCTGCCCTGACGATGAGGCTTTGCTACAGAGGTTTCGTACCCGAGTAGTTGTCTCGGATCATGTTCCTCAGGATCCACTTCTTCCTCCTCCCGAGTCTTTTTCCAGACCTGCTGAGGATGACAGCTCTTCCTCCTCCGAGACGACGGAGACATCTAGCGAGAGCGGAGAAGACGATGATATGGACGCCGAGGGCACCTCAGCTCCTTAGAGCTTTTTCAGCCCTGCGTGGCTTTTTTATTTTCGAGACTTTATTTATCAAACTTTTGTAACATCTATCAGATCTATCTCATTTATCACCTTTTATGCTTTGCATCCATGCATTTGATTTTTATTTGTTAGGCCACAATCATACTTTGAAGAACTTATGAATTTCATAAAATTGTCTGGGATTCGTCCCTTACACAAGTCTTAATAAATTTCGTAATAAAACTAAAACATATAAATCCTAAGCAAGCAAAGCTTCAAGGTGCTTTTCAACCTACTCGCCATCCTGACGAGTGAGAATCGTACTTCGACCATCTTACACGTAGTAAACCTTCAGGTTTTGTGCGTGCCAGGTTCTCGGGACTTCAAAACCATCCATAGTCTCCAGCTTGTAGGTTCCTCTACCCTGAACGCTCTTGACTCTATACGGCCCTTCCCAGTTTGGGGCAAGCTTTCCTTTCTGTCCGACACCAGAAGCCTCTATTTTTCTCAAGACTAGGTCACCTTGTTTGAAAAACCTCTCTTTAACCCTTAGGTTGTAGTAGAACGAAGCCTTTTTCTGATATTCTACTATCTTTGCGTGTGCTTTATCTCGTACTTCATCGATTAAATCCAGGGCTAACTTCTGCCCTTCCTCATTTTCTTTTTCATCAAAAGCCTGAATCCTTGGAGAAGAATGTGATATCTCCACGGGAACTACTGCTTCCGCCCCATATGCCAACATGAAAGGAGTTGCACCTGTCGTGACTCTACAGGTAGTCCTATAAGCCCATAATATGGGAAGTATCTCATCTACCCAATTATTTCTCGACTTTTCGATCCTCTTCTTTAGTCCATCCAGGATTATCCGATTTGCTACTTCCGCTTGCCCATTGGCTTGCGGGTGAGCCACAGAGGTGAATCGTAACTCAATTTCATTTTCTTCACAATACTTCTTGAATTCCTCATTGTTGAATTGCGTTCCATTGTCAGTGACGAGGATACGGGGAATTCCATATCGGCACATAATGTTTTCCCACAGGAATTGTGCAACCTGCTTAGTTGTGATTTTGGCCAAAGGTTTGGCTTCGATCCACTTGGTGAAATAATCAATGGCTACAATCAGAAACTTCCTTTGTGCTGTGGCCATAGGAAAAGGCCCTAGAATATCCATCCCCCACATAGCAAAGGGAATAGGTGAGTTGATGGAGGTCAGCATCTCGGGGGGTTGTCTGGCGACTGGTGCATGCTTCTGACAACGATCACACTTCTTTACATATTCTTTGGCATCAGCCATCATTTCTGGCCAATAGAAGCCTAAACGAGTTATCTTATGAGCCAAGGCCCTGCCCCCCAAGTGTTGCCCACAAATGCCTTCATGCACTTCCTCAAGAGCCAAGCGTGCCTCATCGGGCCTGAGACACCTCAAGTAAGGAACCACGAAAGATCTTTTATATAGAATCCCATCTATCAAAGAGTACCTTAGTGCTCGAACAGTTAACTTCCGTGCCTCAATTGTATCGCTTGGCAACCAACCGGTCTGAATGTGAGCCTTGATGGGATCAATCCATGACGTCCCCAAGCCTACGGGAGCCACAAGCTTAACATCTATGCTTCGTGTCTTCAAAACACGGAAGTACACACTTCCTGAACTTTCTTCAATCTCAGATGAAGCAAACTTTGATAGCGCATCTGCTTTAGCATTTTCTTCCCTTGGAATGTGTTCAACATGGCATTCATTAAATTGGGTCATCACAGCCCTTACTAGGCGAACATACTTTGCCATCGTATCATCCCTTGCTTCAAATTCTCCCTTTACCTGGGATATGATCAACTTCGAGTCTCCACGGACCTTTAAGTTTTTGACTCTAAGTGTCCCAGCTAGACCAAGGCCAGCAATCAGGGCTTCATACTCTGCCTCATTGTTTGTGGTTGGGAAGTCTAGCTTCATGGCATACTCAATTAAGAATCCATCAGGGCTTTGCAAAACCAACCCTGCTCCACTGGAATTTGTTTTTGATGCTCCATCAAAATAGAGAACCCAATATTCTTTCTCCTTGTCCCCATTGTCGACTCCCTTGTCTTGAGGTGTGGTACCTTCCTGCCCCCCGACTTCTTGGTTGGGTATGGTACATTCCACCACGAAGTCAGCTAGTGCCTGGGCTTTTATGGCCATACGTGGCTTATACTTGAGATCGAACTCTCCCAACTCTATTGCCCACTTAATTAGTCTCCCACTTGCCTTGGGACTGTGAATGATATTTTTCAGTGGCTGATTTGTTAGCACTTCAATTTGGTGAGCTTGAAAATAAGGACGTAGCTTTCTTGAAGCCATCACCAAGGCTAAAGCGAATTTCTCAATGGCTGAATAATTCAACTCAGCACCATGCAAAATTTTGCTGACATAGTATACGGGTTTCTGGACTTTCAGTTCCTCCTTAACCAACACCGCGCTCAAGGCGCTTTCTGAAACAGCCAAGTACAAGAATAAAACTTCACCCAGAACTGGCTTGGCCAACAACGGGGCCTGGCCCATATACTTCTTTAACTCTTCAAATGCCTTCTGATTTTCCTCACTCCATACAAAGTCTTTAATGTTCTTTAATGACTTGAAGAATGACAAGCACTTGTCTCCTGACTTGGAGATGAATCGTCCTAGCGCAGCAACCCTTCCTGTGAGTTTCTGAACATCCTTGACAGTTTTTGGGGGTTCCATGTCCAGGATTGCCTTTATTTTATCGGGGTTAGCCTCAATTCCCCTCTTTGAGACCATCAATCCCAAGAATTTTCCAGATCCTACTCCGAAAGCACACTTCGTGGGATTCAACATCATCTTGTGGTACCTCAGGACCTCAAAAGCTTCCCTCAAATGGGTTATATGATCAGTCTTTACTAGACTCTTGACTAGCATGTCATCAACATAGACTTCCATAGTCTTCCCAATAAGATCCTTAAAAACTTTATTCACCAACCTTTGATAGGTGGCTCCTGCATTCTTGAGACCAAACGCCATAACAAGATAACAATAAACACCAAAGTCAGTGATAAATGATACCTTTGGAATGTCATCCTTATGCATTTTGATTTGGTTGTATCCGCTAAATCCATCCATGAAACTCAGCATCTCATGTCCAGCGGTGGCATCAATCAAAGTATCAATTCTAGGCAGCGGAAAACAGTCTTTGGGACATGCATCATTCAGATCGGTGAAGTCTATACACATCCTCCACTTTCCATTAGCCTTCTTCACCATTACAGGGTTTGCTAACCACTCCGGAAATTGAATCTCCTCAATGAAACCAGCCTCTAAGAGCTTTTCCACTTCCTGCTTTATAGCCTCTTGTCTTTCCGGGGCAAAATTTCTTTTCTTTTGTTTCACTGTCTTCCGGCTTGGATCCACGTTTAACTTGTGGGTAATTAACCCCGGGTCTATGCCTGGCATATCAGCTGCTGACCATGCAAACACATCACTATTTTCTTGCAAAAATTTCACTAACTTCCCTCTAAGGGGCTCCTCTAATGTAGCTCCAATGAAAGTCATCCTCTCAGGATTCTTGGGATCTAAAGGAACCGAAACCAATTCTTCTGCTGGCCTTCCTCTATTCTCATCATTTTCTCGAACATCCATATCTTCAATAGGAAGAACCTGCCCCCCGACTTCATCTGCCCTCAAAGAGGCCACATAACAGCTTCTAGCCATCTTTTGATCTCCCCTCTCTTCTCCAATCCCGTTTCGGGTGGGGAACTTCATGACTGAATGGTAGGAGGAGGGGACTGCCTTGAAGGCATGTATCCCTGTTCTCCCCATGATAGCATTATAAGTTGAACTAGCCTTTACCACCACAAAATCCAGCATCTGCGTTGCTTGCCTTGGCTCCGTACCTATGGTGGTTGGTAATTTAATTATCCCTTCCACAGGACATTCTACTCCAGCAAATCCATATATCGGCATGTCGGTTGGTGTCAACTGGGAGTCGTTATACCCCATCCTTAGAAAGGTGTCGTGGAGCAAGATATCCATAGAAGCACCATTATCCACAAGGACCCTCTTAACCGGGCTATTTCCTATTATCGGCGTTATGACCAGCGGGTCGTCATGGGGAAACTTCACACCCTCTAGGTCGGAATCATCAAAAGCCAATGTTACTTCTGTCCTGGCCCTCTTCGGGGCTTCTCCAACAATATGCATAACCTCTCTAGTATATGCCTTTCTGGAATTTTTGGACAATCCAGCAGCAGTTGGACCTCCAAAGATCGTGTTTATCACAGGCCCTCGAGGTCTCGGCCCTCCATAAATGGTGTTTATAACTGGTCCTCTAGGTTGGGGATTCCGCCCCTGATCATCTTGGTCCCTCCTACGATCTTCAAAGTTCTTCCTTCCATTATTGTTTCTGTCTCCTCCATCTCCAGTATACTTGTTCAGCCTTCCTTTTCGAATCAAAAACTCAATTTCATCTTTCAACTGCCTACACTCATCGGTGTCATGGCCAACATCTTTGTGAAACCTGCAATACTTGCCCTTATCTAGCTTGGCGGGATCAGCCTTCAAGGGCTTAGGCCAGCGAATATCTCTGTCTTTCTCAATCTCCATCAAAATCTGACTTCTGGGGGCATTCAGCTTAGCGTATTCAGTGAACTTTTGCCCAGGTCCTCCCTTCTTGGGGGTTGAATCAGGGTTTTGTTCAGTTCTAGGATACTTATCCTTAGCGATATACTCCAAATCAGTTTTTCGTTTCTTGCCTCCAGTGGGCTCATTACTTACTACGGTCTTCCTCATACTCTCTTCAACCTTGATATACTTCCCTGCCCTCTCTTGGAGCTGCAACATGCTCTCAGGGGGTCGTTTGGCCAAAGACATCTTGAAAAACTCATCCCTAGTTCCTTGTTGCAGTGCTATCATGGCTACCTTATCATCAAGGTCTGGGACTTTTAAAGCCTCCTTTGTAAAACGATTTAGGTAATCTCTTAAGGATTCTTTAGCTCCCTGCACAAGACTCATAAGAGATGCTGAACTTTTCTCATGGACTCTTCCACTGATGAATTGCTTAATAAAAGCCTGACTTAATTCTCTGAATGATCCAATAGAATTTGGGGGTAGGCGACTGTACCATCTTTGAGCCATACCCGACAGGGTTTGAGGGAAGGCCCGACATTTTATAGCATCATTCACGGGTTGCAGCAGCAGTGCATTAGAGAATGTCCTAACATGATTAGCGGGGTCTCCCGTGCCATCATAGGCTTTGATAGTGGGCATCTTAAATTTTCTTGAGATATGGGCATTCATTATCTCTTCTGTGAAGGGTGGAGTTGGATCATCAGGATCTCCAAGGGGAAGGAGATTGCTTGGATCAGTTCTTGGGACAGCAGCCCTTCTTCTTACCGGACCATCCAGGTCTATGATAGGAGGAGGATTTCTCCCCCTAGGAGGTATGTGGGGTCTGGTGGCTTGGTGAGCCTCCAAATCACGCCTCAGCCTTTGGATTTCAGCCTCATGAGCCCTGATCTTTTCCTGCACTTCTTGGGGATTCGCCCCTGGGGTGCTTTGGGGGCGTTGCCTTCCATCGGCCATTGGCTCTTTCCCAGGACGCCTCCTTCTCGGGGCCACTTCATCATCCGAAGATTCGGAGTCTCTCTCAGTGTATGGACCAGAAAATTCCCGATCCTCAGGGATAGGATCCAAACCTCGTATATAGGGGGGCGACCGCCCTCGTGCTTCGCTTCGCCCAGCATATCCACTTCCTCCAACCTCAGGGTGAAGGGGCATCCCATAAGGGGGGTTAGTAGTAACAATAGTTGAGTATTCATACCCGACGGGTCGAGAATTCACAGGTATATGTATTTGTTGAACTTGAGGATTCGTACCTTGAATAGTCGGGGGAGTTGTCCCTTGTGGCTGAGGATGAGTTGCCCCTGTCTGGGCTTCCCCCTGAGTAGATGCATAAGTTGAATGGGGAGGAACCTCCACGGTTGATGAAATCGCCTGGGTTGTCCCTGATGGTGTTCCCTCCTCCAGAGTGCTGGTTGTTCTCCGTGTTCTCGCCATGGTTGTTGTTGCGTATTTCCCACAGACGGCGCCAAATGTTATGGATTAAAACTACTATATATAATTACTGTATTTAATACTAATGAACGTGAGCTTCGAGGCTCGATTTGACTGCTCTTGTGTTTCGTGACTCAATCTGCCTTAACAAGATGCCTACGTACCTTGCTGATTGCCAAGGATCAAGTCAAAAACGTAGTTCTGATTTGTGGGGTGAGGCCCCTTATATAGATGCGAGAGTCCTTGAATTGGACTTGGTATAGGAGGCTTGGTGGATAAGCCTCTGAATTAGGATAGACTTAGGAGTCCTAGGAAGTAGGAAGTTGATTCCTTATCCTTTCAGGTCCCCTTGAGGCTAATCTCTAAGGATTTATATCCTCATCGGGACTCTTTTCAACATCTGATTTCTCCCTTATTAATTAATTACGAAATTAATTAATAATCAGGGCTTTTTGGGCCTTTTTTATTCCACCAGGCCTAATCTGATCCGTCAGACTTAACCTTTCTGGTCTGAATATTATACATCTTATTATTATTGGGCCTAGCAGCCCATTAATTATAAAATCAGGACTTATTTATCCCTATCAGGTTTGTTAAGTAAGAACCTTGGTGAAAGGAGAGTATTAGTTTCTGCCGAATATTAGTTTGGTACCCTGAGATTTAGAGTGAGATTTGACCTTGACATTGTTGTGCACTTTGAGGCCCAATCCACCAGAAGATAGCACTAGGAGTATAAAATAGGTTTTAGTGTTTGTTGGAGGTTTGTAAGACGTTTGGTTAGGTGCACGAGTGGAAACATCAAATATGTCCAACAGGGGACAATTTTGTTGCAACTTAGAAATAAGAAGTTTTGACCATGTCATAGGTAGGACCTTATTAGGCCCTGTTGGGCCTTAGTTAGAGGGAATGTCAGAGGAGTTTTTCCAGCCATAGTTCATAGGATTTGAGTTAGAATAATGTGTCACAAGTTAGTTCAAGTCAGGACCTTTTCTGCCCAGATAAACAGGGGAGTAATGGACTTTAAGCTTAGGCCTAGGGAGGCCCAAGCTAGGCCCTTGAGCCACATCAAGTTTGGGAGTTTCCTTATGATCAGAAGAGTCTAGTGTCGAAGTTTTGAAGGAAAATTTGAAGTGTAAGAGTGCCAAACGCACCCAAGAAACCTTAGAGATCATTCTGAAATTTACCATAATAAGCACCTTCACTTACCACATAGTGTTAGAGCACTTATGAGTGAGGCCTAGGTTGACCACCATAGTTGCAAGACAGCATAAAGTCAGTAGAGTGAAAGGCCCAAGTTAGGGTCAATAGGAATTGGATGGTTTAGTAAAGGCACTTCGAGTAGGAAGCCAAAATTTGGAGATTTTGTCTAGTTTAGCGACCAAGTGACTTAAATATGTGGAGCGAGATCATCCAAGCCTAGTGTTGCACTATGGCACGTGTGATATTATTTGGTACTTAAATATGGTATGTGAGCATATGTGGCTATGTGTACTATTATGTTATAAGGTGATTGCGTGTATATAGGCCTAAGTGCCATTGTATTTAATTTCGGTTTGCAAATAGGTTGAGTTGGTGAGAATATATTATAATGAGGTTATTATTATTTGTGTAGGATCTCGAGACGAGGGTAAACTTGCCATAAAGGTCGAGTAAAGCTTTCAGTTGCTCCTACCTGCCAGTCCAGTCCAGCCTTTTTCAAGGCAAGTGATTTAACCTGCTTTTCTTCTTATTTACACTGCAAGTGTGTGATAACTAGTTCCTATATATGATGCGAGTATTCTGATTTACCTTGATATACATGAACCAAGTGGTTTTCAAATCTATCTTCGTATTATATAAAAATACCATGAACCCGCAAGTGTCTATTGCAAGTAATTTTACCTTATTTGAAGATTGTTATGCAAGTAGATCAAAATGTCATATTATGCTAGTATACCAAAGTAATTGTGATGTTGAACCATGTGTAAGTTATACCCAGTAACCTCAGCTTGAAGCCTAAAAGCCAGTCATTCCTTAAAGATTGTTAATGATTGTTTGATAACCCTATCCTTACCCCTAAGCGTGATACCCTGTTATACCTTGAGTTGATGATCACTTTCTTTGTATTTTAATACCTATATCATACCTGGAACCAGTGATGCATATCTTCTTGATATTTTAATACTTATACCTTATTTGAAACAATTGCTTTAAGCCTAGTCTGGCATTACTCTTCCATATTATCCGATAGCCTTACTAAATCTCCTTGTCAAAGTCCTTGTAAATAGAAACCTTTCAATTAACCTGATAGAGTAAAGTCTAGTGGATCATGGCCCTAGTGGATATATTCCCAGTATTTCAAAGTGGATTTATAACCCTTGATAAAGATGTTTACTGTTTAAGAAATTAATTGTCAAATTGGCATCAGTTTTTGAAATGATTAAAAATTTGGATTTTCAGTCCCAAAGGGGGATAAATGTTTTCTTTAAATAGTGGATCTGGACTGAGACGCAAGTCCTTTCCGCACTTAAATTGTAGTCTTAAAAGTTTTCTAGAGATCCCATTAATGTTTTAGAACCCAGCGAGGTTCGGGATTACTTCGCGGCTGATCACCGGCTGTAATCCGTAGCGTCATAAAATGGTTTTTGATTATGAAATTATTTTGGAAATGTTTTGATACAAACAAATGATGCCATCACCCAACAATCCATCTCTTAATTATTAGCTCTACCTTTACATTATATTCTTTTATCTCGTTTTATCGTATAGGACATTTGGCTCACTACTTGTTTTCACACTGATATTATAGCTAGCAGCTATGGTTAGATTCAAGCAAACAACACGTAAGACTTGTGATGCCGATGCGTATGTTCGAGCTCAGGTAGAATAAGAAATATTTTTGTGTGAGGACTCGATATTAAAAATCAGATTGTAATAGTTAATAGTGTTGGGTTGTTCCAAACCCTAAACTATAAGATCTTGGATTCAGTTGTGTTTACTATCTTTTGTTAATTATTGTAATAATTTATATTATATGTATTGTCAAGTTGGGGGCGTGACATAATCGACCTTCGTTTCTTCCCTAACAACAGCTAGCGTGAAAGCTTTCTCCATCTCTTTAAGCCAAGATTGGGCTTCTACAGGGTCTTGAGTTCCACAAAACTCCGGTGGTTTCACAGCTTGGAATGATTTGAAAGTTGTAGGGGTTGGTGGAGGTGGTTGTTGAAGGAGTTGTTATTGTTGAGCAAGGGTAACAGATTGTTGGTGAAGTATTTGCATAAGTTGAGCCAGGTTGGGTGGTGGATCTTCATGATCCCCGGTATTGGTGTTGCAAGCTCTACGAGGAGGCATGATTCTGAATATAGACAAGAAAGGTTTATTCACAGTTCAATATTTGCATGGAAAAGTTATAACAAGGGTAAATATCAAGTAATAAGGTCTCATTCAAGGAATATTTTAGGGAAAGATTTAACATGATCAAGTTCTAAAGGAATCGATAAAATTTAAACAACAATTTTTATCTAAGCAAGTATATAGCATGGTAATGAGATGGCAATATCATAGAGATAATCAAAGTGCAAATTTAACATTAGTTCGAATGAAAAGTGCGAATAGAGTACGAACAGGAAATAAAGTGCAAATAAAGTCTTCCCGAAACAATCCGGGTACAAGGTACAAATGGAAATCAAATTACTAATCAACAATGATACTGGAAACAAGTGGACTATATGATAGTCTAAGAAGATGGTGGTGGGGGAACATGGGCACAGAGATGGCTAATCACTCAGCGGAGTTCGTCGGCAATGGCGGTAAGAGTGATCTGACTTTCTCTCTCACGGTGTGGAATTATCAACGCCAATCGGTCCTCGGCCATCTGGATGATCTCCTAAAGCCTAGCTATCAGTCGGGGTCGGTCTGGCTCATCATTCGAGTTCTCGCGGTACAACTGGCCCTCCCTACGTTGAAGATTCGTGTTCTCGGCCTCTAGTCGATCAACCATCAATACCATCTACTTGTAAAGAGGGAATGGCACAGTAGAAGGGAATCCGGGAGTCGATGAGGATGATGCGTTCCAAATAGTTATATATATACGTGGTTATAAATAAAAGGGTCACAAAACCTATAGATTTTAACGCCCCAAAACCCAAATGATCTAAGTTCATCCTATTCTCTAAATTCCTATCTTATATTCATTTATCCTATGTTGTTCAGTGACTCAAAACATGTGGCTCTGATACCAACCTTTGACACCCACAATATTAACTAGAAGAAATATGCATAATATAGATTAAACAGTAAAGTACTACAAAAGATAGATTATTAAGGCTAAAACCTTATCCATAATTCCCGAATCCACAGGAATGAGTTTGAACAACATCTAACATCTTCATTATTGTAATAACCCCAACTTTTGGAAAAATTTTGAAACCCTTATGAATAGTGTTTTTGCTGAATGAGAAAACTTTTAATGCCACACTAGGTAGGGGTTCTTTTATGGATATTCTGAGATTTTATTGGCACTCTATATGGTATATAAGTGTATGTAAAGATCTTTAGAATCCAATTCCGAACACTTTGATTTTTCCCGGAAATCCACTAGATACGGAAAGAATTGAGTATAAGGTAACATGATAAAAAGGATTTAAATTAAAGGATTATAAGAGAGTATCATAAAAGGAATACAATATATTGAGAAAGGTTAAGGGAACCTAAGTAATAAGATCCCGGGTATGATCCCTCAAACGATAAACGAAAACGAAAGTTAAGCGAACCGTATAACAGATCAGTGGTCATTAGGAAAACAATTAGAAGCTAATCAAAGAGATTAGAAGGGATGATGACATAGCAATGTGACATAAGCATGACATAAGGGGAAGGAGATGTGGTTGATTTAAAACCACACAAAGTCAAGGCTAGAAAGGTAATTAACCAAAAAACAAAACAAAAAGCAACCAACCAAGCCAAAACATTTCATTTTCATCAAAAAACACAAAACCCCCATTTTATTCATGAAGCTCTCGGCCCCTTTTCTTAAAAAATGAAGATCCAAGCTCCACCACTTACTATTTAGCAAGGTATTTATCTAAGCTTCCCCATGGATAGTTACATACTTCCTATAAGTTTAAGCTTCTAATTCCAAGCCAATCTTTTTCTATAAATCATGGAAGAAGATGGTGAATAGTACTTTCTTGAAATTAATTTTTGTGTTCTTGATTTCTTTGAAAGAACAAGCTTGTAGGAGGTTAGATTAAGGCTTCCATGGGCATTTCAAGGATCTTTCATGGATTAAAAGCTCCAAGGAAGGTATAAACTCCAAACCCTAGCTTTGGTTTTGAGTAATTAGGAATGAATACGATTGATATAGTATATGTGAAGCATGAGGCTTGTTTGTTTAAAGTTTGGTTGAGTTTGTAGAGATTAGTTGGTTTTGTGGTATTTTTGGAGTTGTAAATCTTGTTAATTAGTTAATGAACTTAAGTATAGCTTTTAGTTCATGTTTGAGGGTAGTATAAAGTTGATAATATTGAGTTGTTGGGGCAGTTGGAGTGTGTTTTGGATGGATGTTGGTTGTATGATTGATTTGGGGTTGATTGGTGGTTGTTTTGGAATGGTTTAAATTTGGGAAATCGCGTAAACATAGCCGCCATAATGCCCGATTTACCGTAGACTGTTTTTGTTCTTAACATCAGAACCCTTGAACTCACTGCTAGGTTTTGACCATTGCCATGTTTAGATAGTTCATGTTACGAGCTTCGTTTTGATATGTGGTTCGTTTGATTCCGATGAACGGTTTAGGAGAAACGGCCGTTTTAAGTAACGACGTTTCGCGAACGAACCCTTAACCCTCGCCTTACTTTGAAACACATGTTAATGACCTAAAAGGGCTAATTGGAGTATGAAACATTTATGTAAAGTGTATTAGGCAGTTGGTAATACACTCGCGAAAGAATCGCCTTAAAACCGTTAATGGTTAATTTATTAAATATGGTGGAGCCGAGGATACTCGAGCGACTTAAGTAAATCGTTAAGCGCGAAAGCGAAAGTTAGGACTCTAAATGGTTAAAGTCTAGTTTCTTAAGCGACCGGGGTTTAATTCCGACTTATGTTGTTGTTCATAGGTTATCGGACCCCATCTAAGCTTAAGCCTATCCGGGAGCACTCAGGCAAGTTTTCTACCCGCTATACTGTTGTTGTGATGTATACACTTGTATATGCATTATCTTGTGATAGATGCATAATGGTTATTTAGCAAATTCTTGCAATATATTGGAGCATGTTATATGGTATATATGCATGCCAGTTTCATATTCTTGATTATATATCTGTTGGGTCAAATGCTTATAGTTGCATAATACCTATGCTAGAAATAAGCAATATTTGAGTTTACCCTTAGTATAGGGGATCAAATGGTGAACATATTTCTAAAACCGGGAAGCGAGGCTCCCGAGTATAATATATATATATATATATATATATACATATGAATAGTTTTCAAAACTATTAATCGAATAAGGTTTATTCGATAACTTTATATTATTAAATGAATATTACTTGAATATTCATCCGAGGACTTATGACTCCTTTTATTTTATTAATTGAATATCTTGAATATTCATCCGAGGACTTATGACTCCTTTTATTTTATTAATTGAATATTACTTGAATATTCATCTGAGGACTTATGACTCCTTTTATTTTATTAATTGAATATCTTGAATATTCATCCGAGGACTTATGACTCCTTTTATTTTATTAATTGAATATTATTTTGAATATTCATTCGAGGGCTTATGACTCAGTGATATTATTTAATGAATATTATTTGAATATTCATTTGAGGATGTATGACTCCTTTATTTTATTTAATAAATATTATTTATAATATTCATTCGAGGTATTATGACTCCGCTTATTATTTATTAATATTCTTTATTTTATTAAAGAATAATGTTCAATAATCAAACTTACTTTTGATATTCAAATAAAGATATTACTTTTGTATAAGTATATCTTTGATTATTTATTATTCATTTCAAGTATAAGTTTTAAAACTTCTACTTCAATTATTTTTATAAAGATTATTCTTTATGGGAATATTATTTAAATAATAATATTCAGATATTTTCTAATATATTGGGACTGATTTACCTTGTTAAATCAGCATCACTCCAAACATTCTTAAAAATGTTTTGCGAGTCTTCAAAATGATTTTTAAAAGTTAGAGCGGATCCCAAAACTCATTTTTATATTTAAGATCCTCCTTTCGAAGGGGATTTAAATACTCGCTCAAAACCTGAGGGATCCGGCTCTGTGGTGTGTTTTATATTCGCAACAAGGTTGCTATTTTGATAAATGAATTGATTACTTACCCAACACTCGGGAAGTAAAATTCTTGGAACAAGTTAATCCATTAACAGGCATCGCCTGGGAAATATCGATGAGTTTTCCTTTCCAACTAGATACGACTTCTTGGTGGAGCCGTATCAACAAGTTTCTACTTGGGGAAAGTGGGGACGAGCTTTACGTTTCAGAGTCATGGATTTCATCTGAACTAGGAGTGGCGTAAGTGGCCGAGTAGCGCCAGCCCAGCCTTATTATATTGGCCCAAATGGCCTGGAAGTTCCGCTAAGGCGGTCCATTCCTTAGGAGTTCAGTGTTCGGTTGACAAGTAAATCCGACAGGTTCTCCTCTACATGTAGTAAATGGTGGGGTTGTACTACTACGACTGATCATCGTAAGTGGTCTTCCTGGCGCGGAAAACTCCCGTAATGAGTTCATCATCCAATTGGATAATTTCTGCAACACTACCCAGAGCACTTCGATAGAAAGGCTACGGTTGGGCGATTGTTGAGTGTTGGCAGGGTCAAGTTTTCAAAATGATGTTTACATCAAATGAAGTATCTCATAACTTCATTTTATTTTGATGATATTTTAAAGGTTGAATCTATTCAAGTATTATATTGTAGTCTCATCTATGTGATGAACTTTTGAACTAATTATAACTTGAACGATGGTAGTTCAAGTAGTATTTGGAAAAGATATAAGTATATTGGAGTATCTTGTAACTTCATCTTTTAAACTTATATCTAGTAAATGATTATCTTATGCATGACAAAGATTTTCAGAAAAACGTTGAGACAAGGTTAGATATATGAGATCACCTTGTAACGATATTTTTATACAGTTATACACTGGAACTCTGTGTGTATTATGCATGGAAGAGGACTTCCCATATTTTGAAAAGTATATATGTATATATATACTGAATATTTTGTGACTTCATCGCATTAAGATATCAACTTGGTTCATTTCTTTTGACCAAGACTTTCATGAGTACTATGAGAAGGCTCATATATTGTTAATCATTATACATATTATTTTGGTGGGCTTGCTGCTCACCCTTGCTTTCTTCTTTCATCACACAATATCAGATAGACAAGATGAACATGACCAAGCTCCCAATTCGTGAGCGGATAGGAAACGTTCCGCAGTTTCCTATAGGCGTTGATGTCGCTGTAGCTGAGGTAGGAACTACCAATAGGCTAGGCTTTCAACTTTTGATGTATCAGATTATGTATATTTATGAATTGTAATAATGGCAAAGAAATGTAAATTTATTCAGAAACTTGTTTAAGGTGTATTGGCATATAATTGTGGAATAAAACGACTTGTGATTATTTTTGGATATTCATCTCTGAGGCTATAACTTGTGGTGTGTGTGTTTAATGGTGGGGTCACAGTACAGAGTAGTTGATTATTTATTAAGATTGGGTGTTGTTAAGGGAAATGGAACTCGTGACAACCTGGATCCCCGACCCCGGATTTGGGGGTGTTACAGAAGTGGTATCAGAGCGAAGCTTTATAAACCTCAGAGATGATGTGACGTTAAGATAATAAGTTCATTAAGATAATAAGAACTCTTGCCAAGTTCATAGTCGGGCTACCTAACGTAGCACCGACAGTTAAAACCCTTATGGGAACCCTTATAAATATCGTGATAGAAGCGTAGTTCGTTATCGTATATGGTAGCGGGACTCCGAACCCTGAGGTTGAGGAGCAACAACGCGATGATGTTTTATTACTAATTGGAGATCGGATTGTGGATCCGATAGAGCGTCCTAACGCAGGACCGGATGATGTTCATATTGAGGATGTAGCGGTTGAGGATGTTATCCTAGAAGGGATTATTGCTGGGGAGGATCCCGTGGAGGATCCTGACAAGAATGAATAAAGGACCACTGATGAATTGATGACCATGGTTAGGTCGACTACCAGAGGTAGGATTGGCCGGTCACTACCGGAGGTTCGTTCAAGTTTGTAAAGATAGTAGCCCTTTAACGCGGCTTACTCGTAAGACTGAATAGTTTGAATGGACAGAGAAATGCGAGAAAAGCTTTCAAGAACTGAAGCAAAGATTGGTGATGGCCCCTATGTTGGCATTGCCGGATGGAAAAAGGAGATTTTGTGAATTATATTGATGCTTCACATAAGGAATTATGGTGCTCTTATACAACACAACAAGGTACTCGCGTACGCGTCAAGACAATTAAGGGAATATAAAATTCGATATCCCCACCCATGAGCTTGGGCTCGTGGCAATAGTTTTGCCCTAAAGATTGGAGGCACTACTTGTATGGAGAGAAGTGCGAGAATTACCTAAGCCATAAGTGCTGTAGTACATTTTCACGCAGAAAGAGCTCAACATGCGCCAAATGAGGTGGTTAGAGCTAATCAAGGATTACGATTATAAGATTCTTTATCATTCGGGGAAAGCCAATGTGGTGGCTGATACCCTTAGTAAAAAGGAGAGACTCAAGATCAAAATGTCTTTGGGAGAGTTGATAAGAGATTTTGAGGAAATGGAAATAGAAGTGAAGGTAACTGGAGCCGGTACCGAAAAGCTGTTTGAGATTGCAATACAGCCCAAATTATTGGAAAAGATCATATTGTGCCAAGAAAAAGTAATGAATGAAGGCAGAGAGCCAATAAATAGAGAAGAGATTAATACCGAGAAAGATGATAATGCAATAATGAGGTATTCCTAAAGAATTTGGGTTCCAAACGTTTAAGAGCTTAAGGACTGGATCTTAGATGAAATCCATAGCTCGAGGAATAAGATTTAGGGCAAACCCCGAATGTGATAATCAGGGAGATTGCCATTAAGAAAGAAGGAGCCCATAACATAATGAAGTGGAAAACAAGAATTTTAACGTATAAGATAACCCCAAGTATGGGAGAAGGATGAAACATTTCATACTAAGGAAACAGAAAGTCGAGTAAGGAAAGGAGACCCGAGACGGTACTCCTATACGAAAATTCATGGACCTGTCTAAAAAGAACTTAGACTATTATCCCCAACCACCACCTTGAGGAAACAATGCGGTAGGAAATTCTTTCATGACCTTTAAATCGCTAAGCTCTCAGAGTTCCAAGGAACAGGTTGACCCAGTCGAGGCAAGAGCCTGGCTAAAGGAAATATAGGAATCATTTGAAATTCTAAATGATTGATGAATCACAAAAGACTGTTTTTGTCACTTACCCTCCTAATAGAGAGACCACCCGCTGGTGAAAGGCCAAGGAAGGCACGAAGCAAGAGATTATAATAAACTGATTTAAGTTCAGTCAATTGTTTTCGGGAAAGTAATTCCCAAGGTTATGGAGATAGTGTAAAAGCTTTAGAGTTAGAACAAAGGCAGACGAGTATGATGAATTATGAATCTAAGTTGTAAAAGTTATCAAGATTCGTTCTGAGGACACGAATCCAGAATGACGGGATGTTTGAAATCAATGCTTATGTTGTGTTGGTTCATGAAATAATTGTAAGAGAAAGAAAAAAAATAAAAAGAAACTGAAGTGGAAAGGAATATAAAGGCAATAGAGTTTGAGGAAGGATAAGGGAGTTGGGTATGAGGAAACCCTAAAGACTCGTAGCAATAGAAATAGAAAAGTAAGTAATCGTCAGGATGAGGGTGATTCACCATGAGTTAAAGTTGATGATTGAAGGAATAAGAGATACATATATTTTATCCCCTGTAAGTTGGGAGGATTCAAGGAAACCTTGAGATAGTTCGAAGGATAAATAATGAGACGCGGATAGACTGAGGAGACAAGGAAGTAAGAAATTAGGAAAATTGGATGAAGGAATTGACCTTCAAGAATGTGAAGTGTAAGACCGGTGGCTTGATACCTAGAAAGGGAGATGCCATGTATGAAAGATATCCCAACATTGAGATGACTGTTGAGATAAACAACAAAAGTAAATAAGGAATTATTAAGAAGAAGTTCACGTTGAACACGACCAATATCTTCTGGAACATCCATGTTATCATTACCAAATTAGGAAAGAAAAGCGGGTAACCATTGTTATCTTTTGAAGGCCATATGTGTTGACCTCAGTTTGAATAAGGATGCTATTGTGAAATTGGTATAGACTATCTGGGTGGGAATGATTGAATAAGATAATCTATCAAGGATATATGACTTGATTTATCCATGGAAGGATGCAAGTACCTTTTTAAAGGTGGAATTAAGGATATAACTTCGATAACTTGAGATGAATCCTAGGGGAATGCATGAAGGTTGGCATTTCACCCTTAATAGGGACAGTATGAGTTTTGACAAGTATAAATTGGAAAGGATTAAGGTAACAACAACCTTTAAGGATCAGTGGAGAAATTTTTCAGAAGTATATAGACAATGATTCTGGTATTAGTAAATGGTATCTTGATATGCCCTGTGCCTAGGGTGTACCTGATGAAGGATTTAAGGATAACCTTAGAGGTTTTACAAGAAGAAAGGTAATATTCAAAGTTCTCAAGAATAGAAATTTTGATAAAGGAAATGTGACGTAATTATAATGATGCCAAGTGGGGCACGTGTTAAACCACGAGAAAGTATGGATCGAACCAGTAATGGTCGAAATTGTTCAGGGCAATTAGGACTTAAGATAAAAGATGTTCTAAGTATGATTGAGAGTCAGTCGTGACAGTGATTAACCTCTAAAGACTGAGGCAATAACTTATGGAAAAATGGTGATTTTTTTACTCATCAGATTTTAAGGAAAACATCTTCACACAAGCAGTGATTGGAAATGAGGTAGAAAATTTAGTTGAAGGTCATTTAAAAGACATTGATTGTAAGGAAATTTTACTATCAGGAAAGGCCAAAGAGGTGGCCGACACTTTAAATGTAAGAGGATAATTATAGGCGCTCATGCCATAGGAATATAGTGATGATGGTTAAAGTCGTGAAGGTTGTATTATGGTTTGGAAGATTGACATTCCTTCTGATGACTGTGCAATACCCAATCGTAATAGTAGTTTGGTAAAGGTTTAATTCGTGTAATCACTGTGAGCGGGCTTCCTATCTTAGAAGGTCCTATCTTGAGATAAGCCAGGACCAAGTTACGAAAGGACTAAACGAACCTTGAGTTAAGTCTTCTATTTAAGGCATACGATTAAGAATGGTATTCACCTGCTATCGTTGCTTTGACTGAAACTCTTCTGCAATTTTATCTGCTTCATGTCATGTATGTATGTCAGGATCAGGAGTGTTCTTCATGAATCATGAATGGTGATTATGTTAACTCCTTAGAAGAATTTGATACGACAGGTATGGACTCCGTATGATTAGCTATTAAGATTCCAAGGAAAATGAATGACGATAGTAGGTCAGTGGTGGACCATAGTAATGCAGCAACGATTCTTTGAATAATGAGCCGATTACAACCGTGAGAGTTGTAGTGTAATGGATGTTGAGATTGGGTACCCCTAATCGGGTTGTGGTGATGTATAAGTTGTCATTGAATAGACTAGTTAAGTAGATTATCTACCTATTGAATATTTATTCCTTCTTATCAATAGAGAGTCGTATTACTATACGAGGAAGGTTGCGATGCAAGCTAAAATTCTAGTAACAATGATGTCTAGAATGAGATCCCAGATTTGATTTTCGATATCGAGGGAGTTTCAAAGGTGATTGTGTATAAGCTCGAGGAAGAGCATGGGTCCATAGAATGATGGACGGAATAGCAAAAATATTTAGGCATGTGAAATACGATGCTATAATACTTGATGTTGATATAAATACATATATGTTTTGTTCTCCTATGACAAACCTCTATAGTTCAGAGGTAGATTCCAAGCCAGATATTTTATGGCAATAATTTTTTTTTTTACGAATATACAATCCTCTTCAGTTCGTTCTTTTCTCTTCTTTTCATTTCATGTAAGCTGAGAAGAACAACCCTTCCAGAAGGGGAGGTATTGCCGAATGACTATCTACCTGTGTGATAGAAGCCTAGTGGGATACCATCTATTGTTTAATTGCTTGTCAAGTACTAAAGGCTGGCCACCTTCTGTACTAACTATGCGATATAACACGTGTTCATGATCATAGTGATCTCTCAACAAATTCCTTTACTTCTATATGATTGATCAAACTTTGGGAAATAGAAACAGATGAAAAAGGAGTAATAAAGTTGTGGTGGTATTCGGAATGGAAACACATTCGTGATACTAAGGTTGACATGGGTATTAAAAGGTTATAGAACGCTAACAAGCAAAAGTATAACCAGTATAATATTAGGAACGGAAGGTAGTAGAGATTACGAACTGGAAAAGAATGGGTATTGAGAAGCAAAAGCTCAAATGCTAAAAGCTATAATGAGAGTCTGTGCAATAGACTTGAAAGAAATTGGAATGATCACTTAAGGCGGATTTTCTCACGATAATAGATCGTATGTCAGGTATCGAGGTGTCGCCTTATGAGACCCTTGAGGGAAGACAATGTCGATCTCCCTTATGTTAGGATGAAGTTGTAGAGCGCAAGATGCTCGGACCCGCAGTAGTCCAAAGGACCAGGGATATAATAGATCTAATCAGAGGACGGCTGGTAGTAACCCAAGATGGACATGATAAGTATGTTGATTTGACACGAAAGGACAAAGAGTATGAAATAGGGGACCTAGTAATGTTATAGGTATCCCTTAGAAAGGATTAATGAGGTTCGGAAAGAAAGGAAAGCTAAGTCTACAATTTGTTGGACCCTTGGATATATTAAGACGTTTGGGAAGTTAGCATATGAGCTAGCCCTACCCCCGAACAGGTAGCAAGTCATAACGTGTTTCACGTATCAATGTTAAGGAAGTGTAATTCGGATGCCAGATAAATAGGGGCATATGAGCGCATAGGCATGCGACCAGACATAACCTATAGGGAGCAACCAGAAAGGGTTATAGATCGAAAAGGAACAAGTGCTTAGGAGAAGGGTTATCAAACTATTCAGAGTTTGATGGAAGGACCACAATGTGGGAAAATTTACTCGAGAGTTAGAAAGTGCAATGCTAAGAGAGTATCCCTATTCATTTTCTATCTGATTCCGGGACGGAATCCTTTTAAGGAGGGGAGACTGTAATAACCCCAATTTTTGGAAAATTTTTGAAACCCTTATGAATAGTGTTTTTGCTGAATGAGAAAACTTTTCATGCCACACTAGGTAGGGGTTCTTTTATGGATATTCTGAGATTTTATTGGCACTCTATATGGTATATAAGTGTATGTAAAGATCGTCAGAATCCAATTCCGAACACTTTGATTTTTCCCGGAAATCCACTAGATACGGAAAGAATTGAGTATAAGGTAACATGATAAAAAGGATTTAAATTAAAGGATTATAAGAGAGGATCATAAAAGGAATACAATATATTGAGAAAGGTTAAGGGAACCTAAGTAATAAGATCCCGGGTATGATCCCTCAAACGATAAACGAAAACGAAAGTTAAGCGAACCGTATAACAGATAAGCGGTCATTAGGCAAACAATTAGAAGCTAATCAAAGAGATTAGAAGGGATGATGACATAGCAATGTGACATAAGCATGACATAAGGGGAAGGAGATGTGGTTGATTTAAAACCACACAAAGTCAAGGCTAGAAAGGTAATTAACCAAAAAATAAAACAAAAAGCAACCAACCAAGCCAAAACATTTCATTTTCATCAAAAAACACAAAACCCCCATTTTCTTCATGAAGCTCTCGGCCCCTTTTCTTAAAAAATGAAGATCCAAGCTCCACCACTTACTATTTAGCAAGGTATTTATCGAAGCTTCCCCATGAATAGTTACATACTTCCTATAAGTTTAAGCTTCTAATTCCAAGCCAATCTTTTTCTATAAATCATGGAAGAAGATGGTGAATAGTACTTTCTTGAAATTAATTTTTGTGTTCTTGATTTCTTTGAAAGAACAAGCTTGTAGGAGGTTAGATTAAGGCTTCCATGGGCATTTCAAGGATCTTTCATGGATTAAAAGCTCCAAGGAAGGTATAAACTCCAAACCCTAGCTTTGGTTTTGAGTAATTAGGAATGAATATGATTGATATAGTATATGTGAATCATGAGGCTTGTTTGTTTAAAGTTTGGTTGAGTTTGTAGAGATTAGTTGGTTTTGTGGTGTTTTTGGAGTTGTAAATCTTGTTAATTAGTTAATGAACTTAAGTATAGCTTTTAGTTCATGTTTGAGGGTAGTATAAAGTTGATAATATTGAGTTGTTGGGGCTGTTGGAGTGTGTTTTGGATGGATGTTTGTTGTATGATTGATTTGGGGTTGATTGGTGGTTGTTTTGGAATGGTTTAAATTTGGGAAATCGCGTAAACATAGCCGCCATAATGCCCGATTTACCGTAGACTGTTTTTGTTCTTAACATTAGAACCCTTGAACTCACTGATAGGTTTTAACCATTTCCATGTTTAGATAGTTCATGTTACGAGCTTCGTTTTGATATGTAGTTCGGTTGATTCCGATGAACGGTTTAGGAGAAACGGCCGTTTTAAGTAACGACGTTTTGCGAACGAACCCTTACCCCTCGCCTTACTTTGAAACATATGTTAATGACCTAAAAGGGATAATTGGAGTATGAAACATTTATGTAAAGTGTATTAGGCAGTTGGTAATACACTCGCGAAAGAATCGCCTTAAAACCCTTAATGGTTAATTTATTAAAAATGGTGGAGCCGAGGATACTCGAGCGACTTAAGTAAATCGTTAAGCGAGAAAGCGAACGTTAGGACTCTAAATGGTTAAAGTCTAGTTTCTTAAGCGACCGGGGTTTAATTCCAACTTATGTTGTTGTTCATAGGTTATCGGACCCCCTCTAAGCTTAAGCCTATCCGGGAGCACTCAGGCAAGTTTTCTACCCGCTATACTGTTGTTGTGATGTATACACTTGTATATGCATTATCTTGTGATAGATGCATAATGGTTATTTAGCAAATTCTTGCGATATATTGGAGCATGTGATATGGTATATATGCATGCCTGTTTCATATTCTTGATTATATATCTGTCGGGTCAAATGCTTATAGTTGCATAATAAATATGCTAGAAATAAGCAGTATTTGAGTTTACCCTTAGTATAGGGGATCAAAAGGTGAACATATTTCTAAAACCGGGAAGCGATGCTCCCGAGTATAATATATATATATATATATATATATATATATATATACATATGAATAGTTTTCAAAACTATTAATCGAATAAGGTTTATTCGATAACTTTATATTATTTAATGAATATTACTTGAATATTCATCCGAGGACTTATGACTCCTTTTATTTTATTAATTGAATATCTTGAATATTCATCCGAGGACTTATGACTCCTTTTATTTTATTAATTGAATATTACTTGAATATTCATCCGAGGACTTATGACTCCTTTTATTTTATTAATTGAATATCTTGAATATTCATCCGAGGACTTATGACTCCTTTTATTTTATTAATTGAATATTATTTTGAATATTCATTCGAGGGCTTATGACTCAGTGATATTATTTAATGAATATTATTTGAATATTCATTTGAGGATGTATGACTCCTTTATTTTATTTAATGAATATTATTTATAATATTCATTCGAGGTATTATGACTCCGCTTATTATTTATTAATATTCTTTATTTTATTAAAGAATAATGTTCGATAATCAAACTTACTTTTGATATTCAAATAAAGATATTACTTTTGTATAAGTATATCTTTGATTATTTATTATTCATTTCAAGTATAAGTTTTAAAACTTCTACTTCAATTATTTTTATAAAGATTATTCTTTATGGGAATATTATTTAAATAATAATATTCAGATATTTTCTCATATATTGCGACTGATTTACCTTGTTAAATCAGCATCACTCCAAACATTCTTAAAAATGTTTTGCGAGTCTTCAAAATGATTTTTAAAAGTTAGAGCGGATCCCAAAACTCATTTTTATATTTAAGATCCTCCTTTCGAAGGGGATTTAAATACTCGCTCAAAACTTGAGGGATCCGGCTCTGTGGTGTGTTTTATAATCGCAACAAGGTTGCTGTTTTGATAAATGAATTGATTACTTACCCAACACTCGGGAAGTAAAATTCTTGGAACAAGTGAATCCATTAACAGGCATCGCCTGGGAAATATCGGTGAGTTTTCCTTTCCAACTAGATACGACTTCTTGGTGGAGCCGTATCAACAAGTTTCTACTTGGGGAAAGTGGGGACGAGCTTTACGTTTCAGAGTCATGGATTTCATCTGAACTAGGAGTGGCGTAAGTGGCCGAGTAGCGCCGGCCCAGCCTTATTATATTGGCCCAAATGGCTTGGAAGTTCCGCTAAGGCGGTCCATTCCTTAGGAGTTCAGTGTTCGGTTGACAAGTAAATCCGACAGGTTCTCCTCTACATGTAGAAAATGGTGGGGTTGTACTACTACGACTGATCATCGTAAGTGGTCTTCCTGGTGCGGCAAACTCCCGTAATGAGTTCATCATCCAATTGGATAATTTCTGCAACACTACCCAGAGCACTTCGATAGAAAGGCTACGGTTGGGCGATTGTTGAGTGTTGGCAGGGTCAAGTTTTCAAAATGATGTTTACATCAAATGAAGTATCTCATAACTTCATTTTATTTTGATGATATTTTAAAGGTTGAATCTATTCAAGTATTATCTTGTAGTCTCATCTATGTGATGAACTTTTGAACTAATTATAACTTGAACGGTGGTAGTTCAAGTAGTATTTGGAAAAGATATAAGTATATTGGAGTATCTTGTAACTTCATCTTTTAAACTTATATCTAGTAAATGATTATCTTATGCATGACAAAGATTTTCAGAAAAACGTTGAGACAAGGTTAGATATATGAGATCACCTTGCAACGATATTTTTATACAGTTATACACTGGAACTCTGTGTGTATTATGCATGGAAGAGGACTTCCCATATTTTGAAAAGTATATATGTATATATATATACTGAATATTTTGCGACTTCATCGTATTAAGATATCAACTTGGTTCATATCTTTTGACCAAGACTTTCATGAGTACTATGAGAAGGCTCATATATTGTTAATCATTATACATATTATTTTGGTGGGCTTGCTGCTCACCCTTGCTTTCTTCTTTCATCACATAACATCAGATAGACAAGATGAACAGGACCAAGCTCCCAATTCGCGAGCGGATAGGAAACGTTCCGCAGTTTCCTATAGGCGTTGATGTCGTTGTAGCTGAGGTAGGAACTACCAATAGGCTAGGCTTTCAACTTTTGATGTATCAGATTATGTATATTTATGAATTGTAATAATGGCAAAGAAATGTAAATTTATTCAGAAACTTGTTTAAGGTGTAGTGGCATATAATTGTGGAATAAAATGACTTGTGATTATTTTTGGATATTCATCTCTGAGGCTATAACTTGTGGTGTGTGTGTTTAATGGTGGGGTCACAGTACAGAGTAGTTGATTATTTATTAAGATTGGGTGTTGTTAAGGGAAATGGAACTCGTGACAACCCGGATCCCCGACCCCGGATTTGGGGGTGTTACAATTATTACAAACCAAAATATCTTAAGTCAAATTACTACCAAATTTTAACCCAAAGTTTACAACCCTTAGGAAACTACTAGTTCCCTAACTGCTCCAACATCTGACGGTAAGCATACCCCAAGTCCCCAGAAGTCTTACGCACGGTTTGCTTGAAACGAACCATCTTCGGGTTTCACTGAAGGGATAACATCAATAACAATATTAATGAGCAAAATGCTCAGCAAGTGAATAATAGTACATAACAATGTATCATAAACTCGATAAACAATAACAGAGGATAATTTAACAATATGAAATCTCAAATAGAAGATCAAATTCTAATAAGTGAATGGAATTGGAAATCACATAGCACTATGAGCAATTAGGGGTGATCAGCCCGCATCAAAGCTCTGAACCACATAACAAGTGATTCACAACCTTTGAGGATCCTCGGCACACATTGGCCATATAAAACCATCAGGCTCCCTGCTACTGAGGTTTTAACAATGACTGGTGCCTCAGTCATAACAAAACATACTATCCAATTCCTTTTAATCAATTCATTTTAATTTAAAAAGAGTTCTTGATCAAGGACAAAATAACAAGGGTTGATTGTGACCTAACGTTGAATTTCCCAAAAATTTATCAGTATCATGCCACGAAGAAAGATTGGAACTAGGGCGAACCCTGGATCTGAGGACTAGGGAAGCCATAACCAGGACGATAGGAACCAAGAACACAGTGAAGAGGAAGATGAGGATTATGTTGAACAGGATGACTCCCCGTATGAAGAGGAGGAGGAAACATATGATGTTGAAGGATTTGAGATAGAGGCTGAAGAAGGAGAAACTGAAGTTGAGCAACCAGTACCAAACCCAGGCATGGATCCCATGGGACAGTTCATGTAACTACTAAGGCAGAACTTGGAACGTCAACCCAACCCACCCCTCAAGGAAATAACAATGTTGTGGCAAACTCTTTCAGGGCTTTCAAGTCCCTTAAGCCCCCTGAGTTCCATGGATCAGCCGACCCAGTTGAGGCAAGGGCATGGCTAAAGGAAATGGAGAAATCCTTTGAGATTCCGAGTACCGATGAGGCACAGAAGACTGTATTTGCTACCTACCTTCTGAAAGGAGAGGCTAACTAGTGGTGGGAGGCCTAGAAAAACATGGAGACAGATGCTATTATAACCTGGGAGAGATTCAGTCAGTTATTTTTGGGAAAGTATTTCCCGAGGTTTATGGAGAACCAGATGGAGCTCAAGTTCTTGGAGCTAAAGCAGAATAACTTATCTGTAGCAGAGTACGAAGCAAAATTTACTGAGTTATCAAGGTTTGTGCCGGAGTTTATGAGCACCGAGGAAAAGAAAGCTAGGAGGTTTCAGCAGGGACTGAAACCGTGGATTCAGAATAGGGTGGCAATCCTTGAGCTTACTGATTATGCCACTCTGGTGCAAAAGGCAACAATTGTAGAAGCCGGAAGTGAACAGATGCAGAAGGAAAGAGAGAAGAAGGGAATAAAGAGGAAAAGTATGAACATGGGTGGAGGTTCCGCAGGAGGGAGCTTCCCAACTAGATTTAATCGAGGAGCAGTGTCCCTACCGGGAAAGAACACTGGGTTTAAGCGGCCAATGAGTGTGAATGTGAGCCAGAGCAGCCAGAAGTCAAGAATGTCCTATTCCAACCAGTCTCGACCCCCATTGCCAGCCTGTAACACTTGTGGAAGAATGCATTCTGGGGAGTGTAAAAGAAAGCCGGTAATCTGCTTCAAGTGTGGTCGAGAAGGTCACTATTCAGACAAGTGCACTTCGCCAACCCCCATTAACCGCCCAACCACCACTTGTCATCAGTGTGGACGCCCGGGTCATTGGAAGAGGGAATGCCCAATGAACAAACCAGCAGCTTTAGGAGCAAGCAGAGCTGCTTCTAATAAGCCACCTACTGCGAGGACTTTCAAC
Source organism: Apium graveolens (assembly GCF_009905375.1). Classification (NCBI taxonomy): domain Eukaryota; kingdom Viridiplantae; phylum Streptophyta; class Magnoliopsida; order Apiales; family Apiaceae; genus Apium; species Apium graveolens. Next base: position 28,474,142 of record NC_133654.1, on the reverse strand, counting down.
ATGACAGTGCAAGATGCTATGAAAGACTCAAATGTGATAGCAGGTACCCTTTCTCTAAATTCAATCAGTGCAAATGTTTTATTTGATTCTGGAGCAACTAAATCTTTTATATCAAAGGATTTTGCGCATAAATTAAGACTTAAGGCTGGACCCTTGATAGAACCCTTAAAAGTGGAAATAGCCAACCATGAAATTATTCTTGTTAACCAGATTCACCCCGCCTGTGAGTTAGGCATAGGGGGACAATCTTTTAGTGTTGATCTGATTCCTTTTAAATTAGGGGAGTTTGATGTAATTTTGGGAATGGACTGGCTATCTAGCAATGATGCTCAGATAGACTGTAAGGGGAAGAAAGTTAAGTTGAATATCCCAAGGAAGAAAGAAGTCATATTTAGAGGGAAGAGGCAGACCCAGAAATTTTTGACCATTGCCCAGGCCAATAAGATGCTACAAAAAGGAAGCGAGGCTTACCTAGACTATGTGGTAGACACGCAGAAGGAGGTGCCCAACTTGCAAGATATTCTGGTAGTCAACGAATTTGAAGATGTATTTCCACAAGACCTTACGGGATTACCACCCGATAGAGTGATTGAATTTGCTATTGAGTTGGCCCCAGGGACGGCGCCAGTTTCAAAGGCACCTTACCGGTTAGCCCCATTAGAAATGAAGGAATTAGCTACCCAATTGCAGGAACTTTTGGATAAGGGTATGATAATAAAAGAGATATATCCTAAGTCCAATCATGTATGAGGATTTAGGAATAACTTTTATGTAATCTGTTTTGATTTCATTGATATTAATAAAAGGCTTGTTTTGTTTTTATTGCGGGCTCTATCTATTTAAATGTTTAAATAAGATATACCACAGTTTAGAGTAAAGCTTTTTATGGATTGTGATGAGATCATAATAATGAGACCTAAAAGATGATAACTTTAAACTTAAATAGTTCCTGGTCGTATGATTACTAACCGGTAATTAATAATCCGCAAAGATCGGTACATACTATGTTTGCTTCATTATGAAGGATGTCTGTTCTCATAGACATTTGTGTGGTAACACTATAGCTAGTATGTAGGTTCTTATTATAGAATAAGTTCACTGAACATGACTCACACAGCTGAACAACTAATGAAGTTCACTCACGTGTCAGCAGTTGTTCACATAGTGATAGTTGTACAAGTATCCTTAGACTTGAGGTCATCATAGTTATCTTGTGTACACTGAACTATGCTTTGGTTTAGTTCTTAGTCTCAAGGGACAATTATAAGGGCTCTACTGGGTATAGGAATTTGTACACGAAGATAGTGTATAATCAATAAAGGATCTACCCCTTCCAGTGTAGGAAGAAAATGTTCAATGCTGATCCACTTATGTTAGTTCAGGAATCTCTGGCCAGAGTGAATGAAATTAGAAAGGAGTTTCTAATTTACATTAAATAGAACTAAGCATAGTGAATGGGAAAGCAAGTGATTAAATAAGATAGGCTTGACACAAGTTCCATGCCTTGTATTTAATCGTGAAATTGCAGGGTAGAAGGGATTAATTGCACGGTAACTACTCACTGAATAGGTTCTTGGTATTCAAAGCAGTGAATTCGTATTATCCGCATAGTCGTGATATGCTGAGAAGTATCCCTCACGATGTAGAATAAATATGATTAATTAATTAATCATATTTAATGAATTAGAAAATTTATATAAATAATGATAAAATAGTTTTATTATTATTTATTTCTACTACCGGCTTAATATTGAACATACAGGGTCACACCATAAAAGAGAATGATTTAATGGTGGAGGAATTAATTAATAATGGCTGATAATTATTTATTAATGAAATAAATAATTAATTGGAAAATTTAATAATTGATTAAATGAGATTTAATTGATTATAAATTAATTAAGAAAAGGTTCTTAATATTATTAATTAAGAATTTAATTTTTGGAAATTAAATCAAGTGAGAGAATTATTTCTAAAGAGTTTAGAAAAAGGATTAATAATTAAAAGGTGTTTTAATTATTAGTGAGAATAATAAAGGGTTAATAATAATAATATTTTATGGGAAAATTTTCAGCTGGAAATTTTGCCTATAAATATACTATTATAAACCCTATTTTTGCCTCAACCAAAAAGATTTACAAAACCCTAATTTTCTCCATCTCCTCCTCCTTCATTACATCATTTTCTTGGTGGATACCGGTGGAGTGCTTCACACTTGAGGAGCAGCTGCTAAGGATCTCGGTTCATCGTTCTTGGATCGCTATTAAAGACCTTCATCTTTCCATTAACGTAAAGCTTCTTAAGGTAAACATACTGAACTATGAATTAAATATTATTTTTCGCATGGATCCTGCGGAGGGTTTCGGTTTTTTTTAAGATTAAATTTACGTTTTCGCTGCGTTTATGTGCTAAAAACCCTTCAATGGCATCAGAGCTACTTGCGAAAAGTTTTTAATTCTTTTATGTGTTTAACTATTTTCGATATATGAGCATGTACGTGATTCGCCATGATTTGATGTTGATATAATATGTTTATATATGTATGGTTTTGAATATATGATATTCATGTGAGTTGTATAATCATAAGATGATTATGTAATCTGTATATATACTAATATATACATGATTTATGTTTGTTCTAATTATGAGAATCATATTAGATACGGATTCTGAATTGGCTGCTGAAGATTTGCTGAAATCTGGGTCTGGTGTCCGATTTACGCAAACGATACCCTATTCCATAGGTAAACGAGTGTCTGAAAAAAAACTGATAGCTGAAGCTTTCAATGAATCTTCTGTAAGGCGTTTGAAGTCATTTACTGCCCGTAAACAGTGATTCTTGTTTTTCTGATTTGATTATGATTTTTCTGATTTTTGTCATATTTTCTTTTTATAATTAGATCATGGAAAATATGTTATGTTAAGATCAGATTATGTGTTTTAACATGCTTTTATTTGTTGTATGAGCATGGTGGATGGTTATGGCCTTTCGACCTTAGTTAATGGTTTTGGTTTTGGTTTTAAATACGACTTGCATATCGTCAATCTTTGTAATCATAAATCTCGAATGTAACTCGAGTTATTCTTGTAAGTTCATTAGATTAGTTTTACTTTCAATCATGTAATGTAATTGAAGACTCAAGAAGGTTATCCGATGGAGGCGATACAAAGAAGAAGATGAGGCATACAAGAAGTCTAAACAAAGAAGAAGACTTATGTAATAAGTAGTTGTATTTATTTCCATCACCATATTAGATTGACCTTGATCTTTATCATGAGCTTGATTAAGATCACATAGGATGGGGCCATAACCAAACACATTTACTTTATTGCACTTTACATTTACTTGTTTATTTAATTTTATATATGAGATATATGCCTATGTTTACCATGCGATGATAGATTTAGGTGAACTTAAACCAATATAAGGCGTGCTCTAGAAAATCTAGAATAGGAATCGTTTCTTGCCTTAACAATAAATATTATGAATACGATCATGAGATTCTTGTGTTTATGAAACACGTAACTGAATATGAATTTTCAATATTGAGAGAAAGGATGATTCTGTCAACAACAGATTTCTATCTGTAAGAAAGGGTTATTAAGTGACGCCTCTTGACAATGCTCCACCCGATCTGGGAATCATCTGATTATCGATTATTGATTTGAAATATTTAATTTAAAAGGAAGAATCTCTTTATAATATGATTATGATTGTAACGTAATATAATCCCTCTAAAATTAAATAATATCAAGTAGTAATTGGCCAATGACACAACGGGCTTGTGTTGGTAATAGCCTTCCAACATGGTAGAAAGTGGTTCTTATTTTTAAATCATTATCATTTCGTGCTACAGCCGAGGGCTTTGATTTCGAAATAAGAAATACTTGTCTATTACATAGAGATGTGTACATTAAATTAGAATCTAAAGGTCGGTATGTGCTACAGCCGTGGGCCGTTGGAGACTGATTCAATTGTACAAAATGTTTGGTTAGACTTGACTTAGAATATTGAGTTTGTCGTGCCACAGCCGTGACTCAATTATTCAAGAGGCTAAACTTATATTAGGGAATAACATAAGATGTAATTGACAAGAGTTGTCTGCCTATTGAACATCACATGACGTTTCGTGCCATATCCGAGGTTGTGTGATGGAATGTAGGATCCCTATTCCCACTAGCATTATGAATGCTTAATTTTCACTTAGGGGGTTGAAAAAATTAGATAAACTAGTGGGAGACACTTATGAATAAAGACCCGATTCATATAGTATTTTGAAATGAAATTGAATATTTGCTAAGTGTTGTTATGTGTTTATCATTTTCAGATTTACTATATTCGTCATGTCTTCTGCACTATCACTCCGGAGCATACTAGATGCTCACAAGTTGACTGGTCCTAATTTAACTGTTTGTTTTCACTGTAACAAGTTGGGGCACTAGAAGAGGAACTGCAAGGTTTACCTTACAGAATTGAAGAAGAAGAAGAAGGGTAGTAAGACTACCGCTTCTGATTCAGGCATGTTCATGATCGAAGTTAATATGTCACTAGGTCAAATTTCTACTTGGGTATTAGATACCGCCTGTGGTTCTCATATTTGTAATTCGTTGCAAGGACTAAAGGGAAGTAGGACTCTTGAAAAAGATGAGGTGATTCTACGTATGGGCAATGGAGCAAGGGTTGCGGCCATATCTGTAGGATCATTTAGTTTACATATGCCTACGGGCAAGACTATTATTTTGAATAATTGTTATTACGTTCCCTCTATTGTGAGGAATATTGTTTCTATTCCTATGTTGGATGTGGATGGTTTTTCATTTATTATTAAGAATAATGAATGTTCTATCCTTAGAGATAATGTTCTTTTTGGAAGTGGTATTTTAAATAATGGTCTGTATGTATGTGATGTAGAGCATGATTTACTTAGGATTGAACAAACTAATAAAAGAAAACGAGATGATGAAAATCTGACCTATTTTTTGGCACTGTAGGCTAGGTCATATTAGTAAAAATAGACTGCAGATATTGTATAAGGAAGGGTTACCTGACACCTTTGATTTTGAATCATATCCTACATGCGAGTCTTGTCTATTGGGTAAAATGACCGAATCTCCATTTAGTGGACATGGATAGAGGGCTGCAGATTTGCTAGGATTGGTGCACACAGATGTATGTGGACCAATGTCTACGCAAGCCATGGGTGGATTTTCGTACTTCATTACTTTCATAGATCTAGATTCGGATATGTGTATTTGATGAAACACAAGTCTGAAGCCTTTGAAAAGTTCAAAGAATATAAACATGAAGTGGAGAAATAAACCAAACATAGTATTATAACTCTTCGATCAGATCGAGGTGGTGAATACTTGAATGGAGAGTTTCTAGATTATCTCAAAGAAAATGGTATAGTCTCCCAGTGGACTCCTCAATATACTCCACAGTTAAATGGGGTATCTGAAAGGAGAAATCGAACTTTGTTAGACATGATTCGGTCCATGATGAGCTATGCGAATCTTCCAGTATTCCTATGGGGTTATGCATTGGAAACCTCGGCATATTTACTGAATAAGGTGCCTTTCAAATCTGTTCCTCAAACACCATATGAGATATGGAAAGAAAGGAAACCGAGCCTTAAACACGTTAAGATTTGGGGATGTCCAGTTTATGTCAAGAAAGTTGACCTAAATAAGCTGGAATCTCGATCCGTAAAATGTAATTTTGTGGGATATCCTAAAGAGACTTTGGGGTATTACTTTTACACCGATCATCGGGTGTTTGTCTCCAGACATGCTACCTTCTTGGAAAAGGAGTTTATCCTTGAAGGAAATAGTGGGAGCAAAATTGAACTTGATGAAGTTCAAGAAGCACAAACTACTACGGATCAAGTGGAAACACCTGTTCAGACTGAACAACCTTCTATGGAATAGCCTATTCGTAGGACAGGGAGAGTGTCTCGCCAACCTGAGAGGTATTATGGCCTTGTCATTGAGAATGACAATGAGTTATCAATCATTGATGATGACAACCCTGTGACCTATAATGAGGCTTTGAGTAGTGTTGACTCAGAGAAATGGCATAGTGCCATGAAATCCGAAATGGAATCTATGTATACCAACCAAGTATGGACTCTGGTTGAGGCGCCTGAAGGTGTTAAGCCTATTGGGTGCAAGTGGGTATACAAAAGAAAGATTGGAGCAGATGGCCAGGTGGAGACCTATAAGGCCAGGCTCGTGGCAAAAGGATTCAAACAAAGGCAAGGGATTGACTTTGATGAAACTTTTTCACCTATAGCCCTGTTAAAATCAATTCGGATTTTTCTTGCGATTGCTGCTTACTACGACTATGAGATCTGGCAAATGGACGTGAAAATGGCCTTCCTCAATGGGGAACTTGAGGAGGAAGTGTATATGACATAGACAGAGGGTTTTCTTTCCAAGGGAAATGAACACCTAGTGTGTAAGCTGTTGCGAACCATATATGGTTTAAGGCAAGCTTCTCATAGATGGAACATCCGTTTTGATGAGACAATCAAAGAGTTTGGTTTTATGAAAAACATAGATGAACCATGTGTCTACGAGAAGGTTAGTGGGAGCACGGTAACATTTCTTGTATTGTATGTGGATGACATACTTCTTATAGGAAATTATATATCGATGCTACAATCAGTCAAAGTATGGCTATCAAAGAACTTCACCATGAGGGACTTGGGAGAAGCATCCTACATTCTCGGTATGAAGATCTATAGAGATAGATCTAGAAGAATGATAGGTCTTACCCAGGGTACATACATCCAGAAAGTGCTTAAAAGGTTTAGCATGGAAAACTCCAAAAAGGTCTCATACCGATGAGCCATGGAGTGTCCCTTTCCGAAAAAATGTCTCTTAAGACACCTGAGGAAAGAGAGCGTATGAGTAAGATTCCTTATGCTTCAGCAATAGGATCTATCATGTACACGATGTTGTGTACAAGGCCTGATGTTGCTTATTTAATTAGTGTGACGAGCATATATCAGTCCAATCCAGGTGAAGACCACTGGAAAGCAGTGAAAAACATCCTTAAGTACTTGCGAAGGACTCAGGACATTTTTCTTGTTTTTGGTGGTGAATCTGAGTTGAAAATAGAGGGTTATACTGACTCTAGTTTTCAATCAGAAAATGATAGCAAATCCATGTCAGGGTACGTGTTTACTCTGAATGGTGTTGCAATTCAGATTGTTGAAAGAGGAGATGTCATCATCGAGAGAGTTGACACACATAACAACGTAGCAGACCCACTCACAAAGCAACTTTCTCAGAGTCACTTTGATCATCATAAAGACAAGATGGGTATTAGATACCAGAGTGATTGGCTTTAGTACAAGTGGGAGATTGAAAGAGATATGTCCTAAGTCCAATCATGTATGAGGATTTAGGAATAACTTTTATGTAATCTGTTTTGATTTCATTGATATTAATAAAAGGCTTGTTTTGTTTTTATTGCGGGCTCTATCTATTTAAATGTTTAAATAAGATATACCACAGTTTAGAGTAAAGCTTTTTATGGATTATGATGAGATCATAATAATGAGACCTCAAAGATGATAACTCTAAACTTAAATAGTTCCTGGTCGTAGGATTACTAAGTGGTAACTAATAATCCGCAAAGATCGGTACATACTATGCTTGCTTCATTATGAAGGATGTCTGTTCTCATAGACATTTGTGTGGTAAGACTATAGCTAGTATGTAGGTGCTTATTATAGAATAAGTTCACTGAACATGACTCACACAGCTGAACAACTGATGGAGTTCACTCACGTGTCAGGAGTTGTTCACATAGTGATAGTTGTACAAGTATCCTTAGACATGAGGTCATCATAGTCATCTTGTGTACACTGAACTATGCTTTGGTTTAGTTCTTAGTCTCAAGGGACAATTATAAGGGCTCTACTGGGTATAGGAATTTGTACACGAAGATAGTGTATGATCAATAAAGGATCTACCCCTTCTAGTGTAGGAAGAGAATGTTCAATGCTGATCCACTTATGTTAGTTCAGGAATCTCTGGTCAGAGTGAATGAAATTAGAAAGGAGTTTCTAATTTACATTAAATAGAACTAAGCATAGTGAATGGGAAAGCAAGTGATTAAATAAGATAGGCTTGACACAAGTTCCATGCCTTGTATTTAATCGTGACATTGCAGGGTAGAAGGAATTAATTGCACGGTAACTACTCACTGAATAGGTTCTTGGTATTCTAAGCAGTGAATTCGTATTATCCGGATAGTCGTGATATGCTGAGAAGTATCCCTCACGATGTAGAATAATTATGATTAATTAATTAATCATATTTAATGAATTAGGAAATTTATATAAATAATGATAAAATAGTTTTATTATTATTTATTTCTACTACCGGCTTAATATTGAACATACAGGGTCACACCATAAAAGAGAATGATTTAATGGTGGAGGAATTAATTAATAATGGCTGATAATTATTTATTTATGAAATAAATAATTAATTGGAAAATTTAATAATTGATTAAATGAGATTTAATTGATTATAAATTAATTAAGAAAAGGTTCTTAATATTATTAATTAAGAATTTAATTTTTGGAAATTAAATCAAGTGAGAGAATTATTTCTAAAGAGTTTAGAAAAAGGATTAATAATTAAAAGGTGTTTTAATTATTAGTGAGAATAATAAAGGGTTAATAATAATAATATTTTATGGGAAAATTTTCAGCTAAAATTTTTGCCTATAAATATACTATTATAAACCCTATTTTTGCCTCAACCAAAAAGATTTACAAAACCCTAATTTTCTCCATCTCCTCCTCCTTCATTACATCATTTTCTTGGTGGATACCGGTGGAGTGCTTCACACTTGAGGAGCAGCTGCTAAGGATCTCGGTTCATCGTTCTTGGATCGCTATTAAAGACCTCCATCTTTCCATTAATGTAAAGCTTCTTAAGGTAAACATACTGAACTACGAATTAAATATTATTTTTCGCATGGATCCTGCGGAGGTTTTCGGTTTTTTCTTTTAAGATTAAATTTACATTTTCGTTGCGTTTATGTGCTAAAAACCCTTCAGATAAGACCTAGTGTGTCTCTGTGGGGAGCACCAGTGTTATTTGTTAAGAAGAAAGATGGGAGCATGAGGCTGTGCATCGACTACCGAGAGTTGAACAAGCTAACCATAAAGAACAGGTACCCGTTACCTAGAATAGACGATCTGTTCGACCAGCTAAAGGATGCTGTTTATTTTTCCAAGATTGACCTGAGAACTGGATATCACCAACTAAAGATTAAACCCGAAGATATTCCCAAGACTGCCTTCCGTACCAGGTATGGGCATTATGAGTTCTTGGTAATGTCCTTTGGATTAACCAACGCCCCAGCGGCTTTCATGGATTTAATGAACAGAGTATTCAAGAAGTACTTGGACGAGTGTGTGATAGTTTTTATCGATGATATTTTAGTCTACTCAAGGACTGAGGAAGAACATGCAGAGCATTTGAGGATAGCTCTAGGAATACTCAGAGAGGAACAGTTATTTGTCAAATTCTCAAAGTGTGAATTCTGGCGGAATGAAGTACAGTTTTTAGGACATATGATCAATAAAGAAGGAGTATTGGTCGACCCCTCCAAGATAGAGGCGGTCTCAAATTGGGAAAGGCCAACCACACCCACAGAGGTAAGGAGTATCATAGGATTGGCTGGCTACTATTGTAGATTTGTACAGGACTTTGCAAAGATCGCAGCCCCTTTGACATGACTTACTCGTAAGATAGAGAAGTTTGAATGGATGGAAAAATGCGAGAACAGTTTTCAAAAATTAAAGAAAAGGTTGGTAACGGCCCCGGTGTTGGCATTGCCAGACGAAAAAGGAGATTTTTTGATATATAGTGACGCGTCGCACAAAGGATTAGGGGGTGTGCTTATGCAGCACGGTAAGGTGATTGCGTATGCGTCGAGACAACTGAAGGAATACGAGATTAGATATCCTACTCATGACCTTGAGCTCGCGGCAATAGTTTTTGCCTTAAAAATTTGGAGGCACTACTTGTATGGAGAGAAGTGAGAGATTTTCACAGACCATAAGAGCCTCAAGTACATATTTACGCAGAAAGAGCTCAACATGCGCCAGAGGAGATGGTTAGAACTAATCAAGGACTATGATTGTGAGATTCTCTATCATCCATGGAAAGCCAATGTGGTGGCTGACGCCCTTAGTAGGAAGGAAAGACTCAAAATGATAATGACTTCGGAGGAATTGATAAGGGATTTCAAGAGAATGGAAATAGAAGTAAAGGTAACCGGAGCCGGAACTGAAAAGCTGTTTGAGATCTCGATGCAGCCAGAGTTATTTGAAAAGATTAGATTGTGCCAAGAGAAAGTAATGAATGAAGGCAGAGAGTCAATGACTGGAGAAGAGATCCACACCGATAGAGATGATAAAGGGATAATGAGGTATTCCTACCGGATTTGGGTTCCGAATGTTCAAGAGCTTATAGATGAGATTTTGGATGAAAGCCATAGTTCAAGGTATTCCATTCAACCGGGAACCACCAAGATGTATAGGGATTTAAAGGAGTATTACTGGTGGCCCAACATGAAGAGGGACGTAGCAGAATGGGTAAGCAAATGTTTGAATTACCAAAGAGTAAAGGCAGAGCACCAGAGACCCAGTGGACTTTTACGGCCACTGGAGATTCCCGAATGGAAATGGGAACATAGCCATGGATTTTGTTGTCGGCTTACCAAGGACGAAAGCCAATCATGATGCCATATGGGTGATTATAGACCGACTTTAAGTCAGCTCATTTCATTCCTATCAATGAGAGATACACGGTCGATAGACTGGTGGACATTTACCTTAAGGAAATAGTGACGCGACATGGAGTCCCAGCGTCCATTGTCTCGGACCGAGACCCCAGGTTCAACTCCAGATTTTGGAGGAGCTTTCAAGAATGTGCGGGGACCAAATTAAATATGAGTATCGCTTACCATCCCCAAACGGACGGGCAAAGTGAAAGGACCATCCAGATAGTAGAGGATATGTTGAGAGTCTGTGCAATAGACTTTAAAGGAAGTTGGGATGATCACTTGCCGTTGATCGAGTTTTCTTATAATAATAGCTTTCATGCCAGCATCGGAATGCCGCCTTATGAGGCCCTGTACGGAAGAAGGTGTCGATCTCCCTTATACTGGGATGAAGTAGGAGAGCGGAAGATGCTCGGACCCGAAGTAGTCCAAAGGACCAAGACATAGTGGATCTCATTAAGAGGACGGCTGGTAGCAGCCCAAGACGGATAGAAGAAATATGCAGACCTAGCCCGAAAGAACAAGGAGTATGAAGTAGGGGACTTAGTACTGCTAAAAGTATCCCCTTGGAAGGGATTAATGAGGTTCGGAAAGAAAGGGAAACTAAGCCCAAGATACATTGGACCTTTTAAGATACTAAGACGGATTGGGAAGTTGGCTTACGAGCTAGCCTTACCCCCGAACCTACAACAAGTTCATAATGTGTTCCATGTGTCAATGTTAAGGAAATATTATCGGGATGCCAGACACATAGTGGAGTACGAGCAGGTAGATATGCAACCAGATCTGACTTACGTGGAGAAACCAGTAAAGATTATGGATAAGAAGGAGCAGGTGCTTCGAAACAAAGTGATCAAGCTAGTCAGAGTGCTATGGCAGAATCATAATGTGGAAGAATTAACTTGGGAACTAGAGAGCGCAATGCTAGAAAAGTACCCCCATTTGTTTTCTATTTGATTCCGGGATGGAATCCTTTTAAGGAGGGGAGACTATAATAACCCCAAAATTTTGGACTTTTTATAACCCTTATGAATAGTGATTTTGCTGATTATGCTGAATAAGAAAAATTTTCATGCCACACTTTGTAGGGGTTCTTTTATTGTTATTTTGAGATCTTATTAGTACTCTATATGGTATATAAGTGTATGTAAAGGTCGTCAGAATCCAAATTCGAACACTTTAATTTTTCCCGAAAATCCACCAGATACCGAAAGAATTGAGTACAAGGTAACATGATAAAAATGATTTAAATTCAAGGATTATAAGAGAGGATCATAAAAGGAATATAATGTATTGAGAAAGGTTAAGGGAACACAAGTAATAAGATCCCGGGTATGATCCCTCAAACGATAAACGAAAACGAAAGTTAAGCGAACCATATAACTGATCAGCGATCATTACCCAAGTAATTAGGAGTTAATCAAAGAGGTTAGTGATGATGATGTCATCACACCAACAAGAGGAAGACAAGTGTGGGAAGATGACATAGGAGGATGACATAAGCATGACCAAAAGGGAAGGAATTGTTGGTTGATTATAAGCCACACAAATTTTACCATGGTTAAAAGGTTAATTAAATAAACAAAAACAAAGAAACCAAGCCAAACCAAATCAAAAACACAAAACATAAAGTTAATTTTCATTTTCCAAGCCAAGAAGCTCTCGACTTCATCTCTTTTTCAAAGAAGAAAAAATTCAAATTCAAGTTCCAAGCCTTGTTAATTAGTGAGGTAATTATCCAAGGTTCCTTGTACATAGATATAGATATCCTATGAATCTAAGCTTCCAATTCCTTCACAATCTCTTCCAATAATTCATGGAAGAAGAGAGTGAATAGTGTTTTTCAAGAACTTGAAATTTTGATCTTGTGTTTTTATTTAGATAAAGCTTTAGTAAGGATTTTCCAAGGTTGTTTCAAGCTCATTAGTTACTCCTACTCTCAAGGAAGGTATAATCTCTTAACCTAGCATTATTATTGAATGTTAAGAGCTTTTTATGAGTAGTATAGTTCATGAGAAGCATGGTTATTGAATATTTAGAGATTGGTTGGTTTTGTAATGTTTTTGGAGTTGTAAATCTTGATTATTAGTTAATGAACTTAAGTATAAGCTTTTAGTTCATGATTTAGAGTATTATAAATGGGAGAACTTGAGATGTTGGGGCTGTTTTAGTAGATTATGGATGGAGTTTGGTTGTAGTAATGATTGTGGGATTGATTGTGGATTGATTTGGAGTTGTACAAATTTGGTAATCGCGTAAACATAGCCTTCGTAATGCCCGATTTACCTTAGACTGCTTTTGTTCTTAACATCAGGACCCGTGAACTCACTGTTAGGTTTTGACCATTGCCATGATTATATAGTTCATGTTACGAGCTTCGTTTTGATATGTGGTTCGCTTGAATCCGATGTACGGTTTAGGAGAAACGACCGTTTTAAGTAACAACGTTTCGCGACAGAACCATTACCCCTGGCCTTACTTTGAAACCTTGGTTAAGGCCCTTAAATGACTAATTGGAGTATGAAACAATTATTTAAAGTGGGGTAGGCAGTTGGTAGGGTACTCGCTAAAGAATCGCCTTAAAACTCTGATTGGTTAATTTATTAAAAATGGTGGAGCCGAGGGTACTCGAGCATCTTAAGTGAATCGTTAAGCGCAAAAGCAAACGTTAGGGTCTAATTGGTTAAAGTATAGATTCATAAGCGACTTTGGTTTAATTCCAACTTATATGTTGTTTATAGGTTACCAGACTCGTCCCAAGCCTTTTATTACCCCCAGTCGCTCAGGCAAGTTTTCTACCCGTTATATTATTGTTGTGATGTATACATGTATATGCATTATCTTGTGATAGATGCATGATGGTTAATTTGCAAATCTTGCGATATATTGGAGCATGCTGATATGGTTTATATGCATGTCTGTTTCATAATCTTGATATCTATCTGTTGATTCCAATGCTTATAATTGCATAATATGCTAGAGATAAGCATTAGTTGTGTATACCCTTACTATAGGGGACCCAAAGGCGAACATTTTCTAAAACCGGGAGTCGATGTTCCCGAGTATATTATATATATTTATATATATATATATGGATATATTTTTAAAAACTATTAATCGAATAAGGTTTATTTGATAACTTTATTTTTATTAATGAATATTATTTTGAATATTCATTCGAGGACTTATGACTCGGTTTATTTTATTTAAGGAGTATTATCTTAAATATTCATTCGAGGACTTATGACTCTGTTTATTCTATTTAATGAATATTATTTTGAATATTCATTCGAGGACTTATGACTCCGCTTAATTACTAAATAATATTCTTTATTTTATTAAATAATAATGTTTCGATAATCAAACTTATTTTTGATTATTCAAATAAAGATCGTACTTTCGTATAAGTATATCTTTGGTTATTTAATATTCATTTCAAGTATGAGTTTTAAAACTTCTACTTCAATTATTTTTATAAAGATTATTCTTTATGGGAATATTATTTAAATAATAATATTCAGATATTTTCTAATATATTGGGACTGATTTATTTTATTAAATCAGCATTACTCCAAACATTCTTAAAAATGTTTTCAAGTCTTCAAAATGATTTTTAAAAGCTAGGGCGGATCCCAAAACTCATTTTTTATATTTAAGATCCTCCTTTCGAAGGGGATTTAAATACTCGCTCAAAACCTGAGGGATTAGGCTCTGTGGTGTATTTTATATTCGCAACAAGGTTTCTGTTTTGATAAATGAATTGATTACTTACCCAACGTTCGGGAAGTAAGTCCATCTAATTGAGTCGGCATAAGCGCAGGCCGGGGTACGGTCTATCAAAGTGTAAGTGGCTGGGTGGCAGCCCATCAACGCGTAAGAGGCCGGGTGGCGGTCCAGCACAAGGTCCTAATGAGGCCAGGGTGATGACCGGTGGGGGATTCATCCATCTACTAGTAGAAAAGGTTACTTATTGGTATCTTTTCCTGATCAGCAAGATATCGGGTTTATGCCAAAATTCTTTTCTTTCCAAAATTCATTGGATATTACAAACTCTGTTCATACTTTACATGACAGAGGTTTCCAGGAAATGTATAAGAGATATATATGTGGATATATATATCGGGACTTAATGAAGTATCTCGTAACTTCATTTCATTCAATAATATTTCAAAGATCGAATCTATGCAAGTATTTTGTGGTAGTCCCACCTATGTGATGAACTTCGAAAACCTATTATACTCTGAACAGTGGTGATTCAAGTAGTTTTCTAAAATGGTATAAGTTTAGTGAAGTAATTGGTAACTTCATCTTCCTTTAAGCTTATATCCAGTAAGTAATTACCTTACACTTGATAAAGGGTTCTAGTAAGTTATCTATTTAGATACTTGCAATATTGTTTACACTATATATTATCTTGCGAGCTGTAATGCTCACTCTTGCTTCATTTCTTCATCACACAACAACAGTTAGGAAAGATGACCAGACTCAAGCAGACCCAGCGCAAGCGCGTGGGAATCGTCCCGCGTCTTCCCGTTGATATCGCTGCTATAGCTGCAGAGGTAGATCTATTTGTAGATCAGGCATTCTACTTTTGGGAATCAATTATGTATAATTATAACTTGTGACAGATAATGGCAATTAACTGTAAACTTATCTAGTAATCATTTTGGGTTGTAATAACTTTTAAATTGTGGATTCAAGGACTTGTACTTATTTCAATTTCATCTCTAAGATTATAACGTGTTGTAGTGTGTGTTAGTGTGGGGTCACAGCATGAGGTTATTTATTATTAATTAAGTTAAGTGATATTATGGAAAGAAAATTCGTGACGATCCGGATCCCCGACCCCAAATCTGGGGGTGTTACATCTAACATTAGAGTAAAGAAGCCAAGATTCTTCAAGGGTAAAGGACAATCATTCAACAAAGACAGCAGCTGGAAAGGAAAAGGGAAGTACACATTTGATAACAAAAGTGGTTACAAAACTGAATCTGTTGACCGATCAAAGATAAGGTGCTACAACTGTGATGAGCTAGGCCATTTTGCTACAGAATACCGGAAACCCAAGAAAGCAAAGAAAGATAAATCTTATCTTTAACTGGAAGCAAAGTATGAAGCTCTTGTGAAAAAACAGCAAAGCAAAGCTTATATTGCAGAGGGAAAGAGTTGTGATGATTCTGATAATGATGAAGATGAGGGAGTTGGAAATTATACACTAATGGCCTTGAGGCAAGGAAAGTCATCCTCATCAAAATCAAAAGTACAAACTCTTACCACCATTAATTTCAATGTGAGTCGATATAAGGAAACTGTAGAGAAGATGAGCACAGAAATGTTTCACATTCATACAAGTATAGTTGTTATGTCAAAGATTTATTGAAAAAGTTTGGTATGTCAACAGCAATAAAATTGGATGAAGATAAAAAGGTCCATCTGAGATTACCCTTCCTTGATCTTCAAATCTTCACGTCTTCATGTACATTACATGAATGGAAAAATAAAATCTAATTTAATGTACTTACAATAAAAACTCGAGTTACATTCGAGATTTAATAATTACAAGATCGAACCAAAACCATTAACCTAAGGTCATAAGTCATAACCATCCACCATACTCAATTAACACATAAGAACATGTTGAAACACATAATCTGATGTTAACATATCATAACTATCATAATCTAATCATAAAAACAAAATATGGAAAAAATCAGAAAAATCATAATCAAATTCTGAAAACATTAAATCGCTGATTATAGGGTCTTACCGAAGTCAAATGCCATACAGATCAGTTGATTTCTAAAGCTATCAGTTTCGTTTAGACGCTCGATTCCATATGAAATAGCGTATTCGTTCGTCAAAATCGGACACCAGACCCAAATTTCAGCAAATCTGCAGCATTATACTTTAACGGATAAATCCATCAACGGATAAATATCATATATTCAAAATATATATATGCATATATCATTAATATATCATTAACGGATAAATCCATCAACGGATAAATATCATTAATATCATATATTCAAAATATATATATGCATACGCATATAAGTTTCAACGGATAATGCACATTATACTTTAACGGATAAATCCATCAACGGATAAATCCATCAATGGATAAATCCTTCAATGGATAAATCCATCAATGGATAATTCCAACAACGGATAATCAGTTCTGTGCATCAATGGAAGACTAGTCTTGTACAGAAATCTCAATTTCAGGACTACAGATCATATCTGAACCAGTCTCTACCACTACTGCATCATATGTAGTTTCAGAAGCATGTATCATATACATACTAATCATTCCCCATTTAACAGATCATGTCAATACATCATCTGGCCAACAGTTTATATCACTTAATATAAACCAGACATCAAACATAACATACAAATTGCATGCTTATCAGTCATGGCATATTGTATACATGTTATCATCATAAAACCAGTAAACACATAAATGAATTAAACACATTTTCGCAAGTAGCTCTGATGCCATTATTGGGTTTCGAGCACATAAACGCAACGAAAATAGTAATTAAAAGATGAAAAATTAGTGTTTTCGAAACCCACCGCAGGATCCATGCGAAAAAATAGATTTTTAATTCGTAGATCAGATTGTTTACCTTAAGAAGCTTTACGATTATGGTTGTCAAAAGGAGATCCTAGCTTTAACCGAACACCACGTATCCCGCCTTAACGATCTACGCCATAGAGGTATCCACACGAAAGCTGGTACGGAGGCGGCATGTACTAGCACCAAGAATGGACCTGTTTTCCCCTCTCTCACTCTCTCACCTTTAGCTGCTAGGGTTTTATGTTCTTATCTAATAAAAATGTAACCCTAAATTAGCCTTATGGATGTTTATATAGAGAGGCCAAAAACAGTCCTAACCCTAATCCAAGTTAGAGTTTATTAAAATCTTAAATTCTATTTATTTAATAATTAAGTTTAACTCAATTACTAAATAACAACTGAATTTCGGATTTAATAATATACAAATTTGAAATTCATTTATCCCACTAATTAGGTTCAACTTAATTAATAATGAATAATTCAAATTTCCTTTTTAATTCAAATCCGAATTTGAATTAAATATTCATCCATGCTTTCTTTGTGCGACCCTATAGGTTATTATTACGTTGGCAATAATTTAAATATCTCATATTTAAATTATAAGCAATGAGTGGCATCTAGTAATACATCATTGCTACCCAAGTAATAATAATTAAATCGGTGATCGATTAAACCTTTCGTGAATAATGTACAATGTAATATAATCCCTTTAACCAAATATTATAGATTAAACTAGAGGAATGTAATGTGTCATCCTCATCATAGTTTAATCCAAGTTTCCTTGATCAATGAGTAGACTATCATATCAAATCAACATTTGAGAGTGGCCACGCATTTCATAGTCTAGCTCACACAAGAGACCAATAATATCACTCCTAAAATAGAAGGGTTAAATCCCATCTAGATCATTCATATTTCTCATACAATTCATAATATACCCAATGTCTACTTTTATCATTACCCGGTCAAGGATAACTTTTAATGGAATCAATGTATATTAATTCTCGTATAGAAATATAATGACTTCAGGTCTAAGGACCATTACATCATTATCACTGTTTGAATTACTTATGACACAACAAACATGTAGAATCTCACATTAGGTCTGTCCAGCACCATGTACATATACATCTGCCTGTGTTTTTTACTTTAGTATCACTATACCTATGATCAATGAGATGTGATCATCAGTCAACAAACACACTAGTCTTAATACATTATTATTGTCCCTTAATAATAATACTAGACTAGGGACCTTTAGGAATTTTGATACTATTCCCATAATCTCATTTTTAAGTCACGTACTTAGAGATATAGAATTGCATATCATATTCCAAAGACATTTATTAATCTAACATTTATATCGTAGTAAATTAAGAATTAATAAACTATAATGGGAATAATCTATAGATTATAAATATTAATAATCCTAATATCTTAAACTAAAACATCATAGTGTTGTCTCTAGGGCACAAACACTAACAATATGGTCACTCCAGCTTTTTATGCTCCTAAAGACCCTTCTGAGTACACTGAGCCTGAGAAAGAAAAAGTTTCCCTAGATAGTGGCTTGCAGCTGATCTTGATAGAGTCACTTGAAAATATAATGTACAGTAACATTGTCAACTGTGACACTGCTAAGCAGATCTGGGAAAAGATTGAAATACTCTGTGAAGGAACTGAGGAAGTTAGATCTAACTAAAGAAGGATACTGATTTCACAGTATGAGGGTTTTATGGCTAAACCAAAAGAAAGTACCACTGATGTGTTTGAAAGGTTTAAAAAGCTGATAAATGACTTGCAGCTGCATGATAAATATTATGAAGCTGCAGAAGTGAATTTGAAGTTTTTGCTCACACTTCCTGATCATCTGGAACAGAAAATTTCTGCAATCAGAGAAGGGAGAGACTTAAGTAGGATAACTCTGGAAGTCCTATATGGTATCTTAAAAACATATGAATTAGAAATGATTCAAAGAAAATCATTAAGAGATGGTCAAAGGCATGTTATGGATGGTTCAAGTGCTCTAATTATCAATGAAAGCCAGACCTCTAATGATGAGCCAAGATCCCAGACTCCAGGTGTCTCAACAAGTGAGCAAAGAAACAATGACCTTCAGGAACAAGTTATACTGGAATTGGAAGAAGATGAGTTCTACACCCTAGATGAACTTGATGAGCTAGATCAGTCAATGGCCTATCTGGAAAGAAAGTTCTCTAACATTAGAGTAAAGAAGCCAAGATTCTTCAAGGGTAAAGGACAATCATTCACCAAAGACAGCAGCTGGAAAGGAAAAGGGAAGTACACATTTGATAGCAAAAATGGTTACAAAACTGGATCTGTTGACGGATCAAAGATAAGGTGATACAACTGTGATGAGCTAGGCCATTTTGCTACAGAATGCAGGAAACCCAAGAAAGCAAAGAAATACAAATCTTATCTTTAACTGGAAGCAAAGTATGAAGCTCTTGTAAAGAAACAACAAAGCAAAGCTTATATTGCAGAGGGAAAGAGTTGTGATGATTCTAATAATGATGAAGATGAGGAAGTTGGAAATTATACACTAAGGCAAGGAAAGTCATTCTCATCAAAATCACAAGTACCAACTCTTACCACCATTAATTTAAATGTGAGTCAATATAAGGAAACTGTAGAGAAGATGAGCACAGAAATATTTCACATTCATACAAGTATGGTTACTGCTAATGAAAAGGTTAGCAGACTGACAAAGATAAATGAGAAGCTTGAAAATGAAAAACAAAAAACCGAGTTATTATTGGTAGAGCTTGAAGCTGTGAGACAAGTTAATGCATATCTAAAGAACAAGCTCAAGTGTGCAAGTGAGATTGAAACAGTTTAAAGGGAGAAGCTGGAAAAGAATGAAGTCAAGTTAAAGTCCTTCAGGAATGCATCTAAGTTAGTTGGACAATACCATGAGAAGAACAAGCCATGTGCAAATATTGTTATTGGTCTTGATTATGATGCCTTGAACGATAAAAAGAAAGTTATAGGTGAAAATGGGAAAGCAAATGAAAATGAAGATGTTCCAACTATGTTGAAAAAGGTTTGCTCGCCTATGTTCAAAGCATGTGAAATAGATTTCAGTGAAGAAGAGTTGATCATAAAGCAAGAAATTGCTGATGAAGACAAAGAGAAGAAAAATGCAAAAACAACTCAATCTTCTAAGGCTGAAGAGAAGCTCATGGACAACCAAGGTTCCAAGACACTTGTCAAGGAAGCAAAAACTGAAGATGCAAGAAAGAAGAAGAAAAATAGAAATGGGAAGATTGGAATAAACAAAAGCAACAATTTTGCTTATGTTGCAGATGCTCCAAGAAAGAAATGTGAGAAATGTGGCTCTGTAAATCATCTAACTCACCTTTGTAAAAAGGTTGTTAGCAATCCAGTTGAAGGAGCCTATAAATACAATGAAGCTGATGCAAATAATCTGTACTCATTCTGTGACAAGTTTGATTGCATCCCTTGCAACTTGAAAGTGATGAAAAGTTGCCACAAGCTGAGAGTAGATCTCAAAGAAACTAATATTGAGTCTACAACAGATATGGAAAATGCACAATAGTCAATGAATTCTATTTTATCTTAAACAAGTCATTCTACTTTTTTTCAAATCAGTTAACAAGAAGGAAGTGCCCAATACTGACTGGGTTGCTAAATAAACTTAAAACTCATTGTGTGCAGGGCAAAATGAAGAAGGTCATATGGATCATAGACAGTGGATGTTCCAGACATATGACAGGTGATAAGGCCCTGCTATCACAATTTAAGGAGAAGGTTGACCCTTTGGTGACCTTTGGAGACAATAGCAAAGGATTCACAATGGGATATGGCAAGATTGTTTCTGGAAATGTTGTCATTGCTGTTGTAGCACTAGTAGTTGGTCTTGAAGTGAATCTTCTTAGTGTTAGCCAATTTGCAGACAAAAGTTTTGAAGTTTTATTCAATAAAGAAGAATGCACTTTTATTAACAAGAAAACTGGTGAAGTTGCTCTGAAAGGAGCAAGGAAAGGAAGCTTATTTGTTGCAGACTTGGACTCAGAAATTAGGATGGAATTTGTTGTTTCTACACCAATGCATCTGTAGAACAAAGCAAGTTATGGCATAAAAAGTTGTCTCACTTGAATTTCAAGGCAATTAACACCTTGGTCAAAAAGGAGTTAGTAAGAGACATGCCTAATCTGGAGTTTGCTCAAGTTGAAGTTTGTGAAGCTTGTCAGAAAGGAAAAATGAAAAGATCAAGTCACAAGTCAAAAATTATGAATTCTATAAGTGCACCATTGTAACTTATTCATATGGACTTGTTTGGGCCAGTAAATGTCTTATAAAATTCAAGAAACAAATATGCATTTGTGATGGTTGATGATTTCTCAACATACACTTGGGTAGAATTTATGCACTCTAAAGATGAATGCACATCAAGAAGATATAAAAATAGGCTGAAGATTATAATTGTGTAAAGAGATTGAGAAGTGATAATGGAACAGAATTCAGGAATCCAATATTGAGTGAATTCTGCAAAAACAAAGGCATTGTTCAAGAATTCTCAGCTGCTAGAACATAAAATGGGGTAGTTGAAAGAAATAATAGAACATTGGGAGAAGCTGTTAGGACAATGTTGCAAGATGCGAAGTTGCCAATAAGTTTTTGGGAAAAAGCTGTTAACACTGCATGTTATACTCAAAACAGATATCTCATCAACAAGTTTCATGACAAATCACCTTACTCAATCATGTCCAAGAGAAAGCCTACTTTAAAGCATCTTCATGTGTTTGGAAGCAAGTGCTATATTTTAAAAGAAAATTCTGAATATGTGGGAAAATTTGACTCAAAGGTCATTGAAGCAATTTTCAGGGATATTCATTGGAGAGAACTGCCTACAAGGTCTATGTAATTGATCAAAAGAAGATCATGGAAAGCACATATATGATTTTTATGATAACAAGTGTTCAGGCATGGAATGCCTTGATGATAATGAAGCTGAAGCCCTTGCATTTGAAAATCTCAATATTGACAGTGATTCTGATGAAGAAGATGAAGTCAATGCACAACAGATGATGAGTGAAGAGATTACTGAATAGGAAAATCATAGGAATGGAAGCGCATCTCAAATACGTGAATTTGATAGCACAAACTCAGGTAGAGAAAGAGAAGAAGGATCTACTAGTCATACCAATAATAAAGAAAATGATGAAGGCACAAGTCAACAAACTCACACAAGGAAGTGGGATAGAAGTCACACTAGAGAAGAAATTATTGGTGATCCAACTGTTGGTGTAAGAACTAGAAGTGCAACTGCTAATGAGTGCCTACATTCATACTTTTTGTCTTAAGTAGAGCCTAAGAAAATTGAAGAAGCTCTAATGGATCCTGATTGGATATCTGCCATGCAGGAAGAGCTGCATCAGTTTAAAAGGAACAAAGTTTGGGAGTTAGTTCCTGCATCAAAGAACAGAAGTGTAATTGGAACAAAATGGGTGTTTAGGAACAAGATGGATGAAAATGGTATAGTTACCAGAAACAAGGCAAGGCTGGTTGCAAAAGGCTACTCATAAGAAGAAGGAATTGTTTATGATGAAACTTTTGCTCCAGTTGCAAGACTTGAAACAATAAGGATTTTTCTAGCATTTGCTGCAAATTCAAATTTCAAAGTGTATCAAATGGATGTCAAGAGTGCCTTCCTAAATGGTGAGCTAGAAGAAGAAGTTTATGTGCAACAGCAACCTGGCTTTGAAGATCCAGAATTTCCAGATTTTGTGTATAAGTTACTCAAGGCTCTATATGGGATAAAGCAGACACCTAGAGCTTGGTATGATACATGGTCAGAATTCTTACTTAAATATGGTTTTACTAGAGGTACTGGACTCTCTTCTACAAGAAGCATGGTGATGATATGATCCTGGTTCAGATCTAAGTGGATGATATCATCTTTGGTTCTACCAATAAAAAGCTTTGCCAAAGATTATCCAGGCTTATATAGAGTGAATATAAAATGAGTATAATGGGGGAATTAAGTTACTTTCTTGGACTTCAAGTCAGTCAAAGAAGTGATGGAATCTTTATCAGCCAAACTAGGTATGTCAAAGATTTATTGAAAAAGTTTGGTATGGTTGACTGTTCACCTGCATCTACACCTATGTCAACAGCAATAAAGTTGGATGAAGATAAAAAGGGCAAAAGTGTAGATATTTCTAGCCCCAGAAGGATGATTGGTTCATTGCTTTACTTAACTGCAAGTAGACCAGACATCATGTTTGCTACATGTCTGTGTGCAAGATTTCAAGCCAATCCAAAAGAATCACATTTGGTGGCTGT
Source organism: Apium graveolens (assembly GCF_009905375.1). Lineage (NCBI taxonomy): Eukaryota > Viridiplantae > Streptophyta > Magnoliopsida > Apiales > Apiaceae > Apium > Apium graveolens. Next base: position 28,450,416 of record NC_133654.1, on the reverse strand, counting down.
AAAGAGGATTTTCAGATACTTGAAGGGGACTCCAAACTTGGGATTGTGGTATCCTAAGGGAACTGGCTTTAAAGCTATTGGCTACACAGATGTAGATTTTGCTCGATGCAGTGTTGACAGAAAGAGTACTAGTGGAAGCTGTCAATTTCTTGGACAAAGACTTGTATCCTGGTATAGAAAGAAACAACAATCTGTGTCAACATCCACAGCTGAAGCTGAATACATAGCTGCAGGAAGTTGAGTGCTCAAGTGCTTTGGATTAGAAATCAGCTAATGGACTATGGCCTAGTGTTACACGAAATTCCAATTATGTGTGACAATACTAGTGCTACATCTATAGTGGTTAATCCAGTTAATCATTCTAGAACAAAGCACATTGATGTAAGGTAACATTTTATTAGAGAACATGCTACAAATGGTACCATTGAGCTCATTTATGTTCCAATAGAAAAATAATTAGCTGATATTTTTACTAAACCTTTGGATGAAGCGACTTTCACTCGACTTGTAGGTGAAATTGGAATGCTTAATTCTTCATCCTAAGGCAAGAACTCAGCTGATGTTTCGCAGCAGATTAATTTCTGGTAAATCAACATTTATTTGATTTAATTAGAAATTAACTAAAATATGAATTATAAATATTTCAGAAATCTCTGCATATTTATTTTTCAAAAATTCAAAATTTAGCTTGAAATTTTTTAAATTCTAAGTAAACTGCTCAATTGTTAATTTACATCCTTAACATGTAAATTAACACAAGGCATAATCAAAATGATCAAAAGCATATAGAGAACTTAGTTATCGATAAGTCTAATTGACTTATCAAAAAGTCATTTTGAGACTTCTCGAGTGAGTTCTCGATAAGTCAATTTACTGACTTCTCGAGTGACTTCTCGATAAGCTTTATTATGACTTATTGGTAAGTCATTGTAGAGTCCTCTATAAGTGTTAAACTTACAGAGTTCTCTACAAGTATAATTTTAGACTTATGAATAACTCAGAACTGAAATAATTTAATTCATAAATTATTTTGGTAAAATACTTTTGGCAAAATTAATCTAATTTTTTTTTATGTATTCAAATAAAAATTGGAATCAAATTCAGTCCACTTTGGATAAACTGGGTATTTATTTGACATCTCGATAAGCTTATTTTTAGTTCTCTACAAGAATAAATAAAATGACTTATCGATATGTTTTTCATTTCATTAAATGACTTCTCGATAGACTAATTCCAAACGTCTATTTTTGAGTTCTCGACAAGTCATCTGTTTTTACTATAAATACCCAAACATCTCGATACATATATACTTACGTCTTCGAGAACTCTAAGTGACCTAGCTTTCTCAATCCAAAATCGATTTCTCTCTTATTAGGCCTCAATGATACTATATAAGGGGTTTGAATATAGTATCTACAATCAATTCGATTATGAACACAAGTATGTAACAGAAAACAAGTTTATTCAATATATCAAACTCTGTTACAGTAGGTTTTAATCTACTATCTCAGTGATGTATGATATCACTAAGAGCTGCTAGGGTTAGAATAAATAATATTCTCGTGATTGATAACACATATAGTGTAAACCCTAATCTGTGTTTATATACTACACAGTTACAGGATATCTCCTAATTGATATGATAATGATTCTGTTTCCTAGAATACATCAATTAGAGATTATCTACTGCAGTCCTATAGTTGTCCAATTCTTCATGCATATATTTACTTGTTTAATCCAGATCCTCTCCTATAAATCAGCTGCTTTCCTTATCTGAAGTGTACCCGCACTTATGTCCTGATATAAGTTCTGACGCCTTAAATTCTGATAACTTACTGTCTTCAGTAAGTTCTGATTTCCAGTTAAGTTCTGATACTAAGTTCTGAAACTAAACAAATCAGATTAGACATGACATCATAAATATATCTAACAATCTCCCCCAACTTGTAAATTATGAAAAATATACAAGTTAATAGATTTGATGATGTCAAAAACATTTAGGTACAAATGCAATGAGATATATTTTTAAACAGCTAAATACAACTTAGACAACATGTAGCTTTACCAATATCACTGGATCAATATGAATCCATAGTGATTCCTTGTAAAGTCTGTTACCAGCTTGTCCTCAGCATTTCTCAGAACTTCAACTAACTGTTCTTTGACTTGCATCAGTTATTCATCTTCATTATCACCAATCTGATAAATGGCTGCTCTGAGTCTCCAAGTCTGATAACTCTGGGATGTGAAGGGTCTTCATTATAGCATAAACACTTTCCCTTCAGAATTACCTCAATCTTGGAAGACTTCTTCTTCATAGAAACTTCCCTTCCATCATCTTCAGTAATTTTTGGAATGTATTCAGAAGCTTTTGCACCAGAAATTCTGAGAAGATCTCTTATAGCCTTCAAAATGTAATCTGACCATCTTCTTGTAACATCAGATTTTACTTTCTAGAAGGTAGTGAATATGTTGAAGCTCTTTGACAGACTTCTTTAGCACATTAGAATCTGCTAGTCTGTAAGTTCTGCCATCATTGAGAAACAGGATCAATTTTTCTTTATCTTCTGATTCATCATGAGTATCCATGACAATTTGAGCAGACAGCACTTTGTCAAGGTGCTTTTGTTTGATTTCTTCATATGGTTTGTCTGTCAAAATGAAAGGATCTCTGAGAGTAACTTCTACTCGTGTTTGTCTCTTTTCTTTGTCGGAACCTAAACCAGACTTGTCTTTAGCTTGTTTAGGTCTAACCCCAAAAGATACAAGATGATTCAGCATTAGATTGGTCTTAGGTTCCACTGGAGTAGCTTTGTTCCATAACAGCTTCTTTTTCTGATCAAGTATTAAGTTGTCTATGTCAACTTGAGCAGTGTCAGAGGTTGATGTCTTGATGAATTGGTCAGGATTTGCAGTTTCATTTGTAGCTTGTTGTTCTGAAATATCTTCACTCTGAACAACTTGATCTATGTCAGAGGTTGTCTTAGATTCTTTTGTCATCTTCTTTCTCTTCAGAGTTTCAACTATTTCATCTTTAGCAGCAGTATCATCAAAGACTTGAACCATCTTGCACACAGGATCCATCAAAATTTGAGGAATCTACATCTTCTGTTTCTTGACTATCTCCCCAACTTTTCCTTTTCCCTTGTCTTTTGGATCAGTAGTAGTTTGAGATCTAGTCCTTGATCTAGGAATCTCTGTGGCAGATCTTTCTCTTATTAATATACCTTTCTCCTTAGATTTGGGAGGCTTCTTTGCATTAGAAGCTTTAGACTGTAGTTTTGACTTTTCAGCATTAAATCTTGCTTCTTCTTCTCTAAGTTCCTCTAAATCCACTCCTGGATTATCCTTAAGGAACGGTCTATTTGCAAGTTCCTCATCTAAGGCTTGAATCTTAGGATCCTTGTAAAAGAAGGTTGCCTTCTTTCCTCTGAACTTTAAGGTTTGCATGAATTTATTCGAGTCTTGACTTCCACCTTGAATGAGAACATCATAATTTGATTATCAGAACTTGTTGTCAGAACTTGATCTTCAATTTTAGAACTTGTGAGCAGCAAAGTTTGATCTGTAGCTGAAGTCTTCTTTCCTTCCTTATCACTCCTCTGAATAGTAGATTTATCAGAAATCTTACTATCAGGTACTTTCTGAATAGGAATTCTGCTAACTTGCTTTCCTTGACTTTGACCTTTGCCCTTGCTAGGGTTTCCCTGGTCATCACCATGATCATCCTTTTTCTTCAGTGTCTTGATTGGTGAGCATTTGGACTTAACTACCTTCTCCCCTTTTTTGGCATCATCTGTCAGGAGTAGAGAAAGAAGGAGTTCCACTGAAGATTGGATATCATTTAACCGAGTCTATTGAGCATCTTGATTTTGTAAGACCTCATCCAGTTGGGCCTGTTGCTTGTCTTGAACAAGCTCAATAGCATCCACTTTTTCTTGAATTGGTCTGATAAACCTCTTCTTATCTAGTTTAAGCATCATGTCTACCTTATCAGCTGTTTCCTAAAGTTTATCAACCTTTGCATGAGTCTTGGAGTGTACACTATGAAGAGTTTTAGTACTGAGAGCAGTGACTTTAAGTTGTGTTTTGAAGTCAGAATTTATAAGCAACTCATCAGCTTTTGCAACATGATCTGTCAGAACAGTTGGGCTGGAAATGAAGTCAGGTTCATTCCACTTCTTTATCCATTCAACTCCTCTGTGAGTGTCCTCCCAAGGAACAGGAGCATCTTCTTTATCAAATTTAAACAGTGTCTCCTTGCCAAGAATTGGAGCATTGACTGGAGCACTTGCTGGAGCACTGTCTCCAGAATTTGATAAAATCTCATCATATTCTGATAACACCAGAGTGTGTGTAACTTAAGGAGATTCTGGAGCAACTTCATCTGTTTCCAAATTCTGACCTTCAGGTTCCCAATCCAGAATTGGTGTAGTAGGAATTTCAGCATTTAGTATTGGAGAAATAGGTGGAGTTGACTCTTTTGCTGTTGGTGCTTCCAGATATAAAACAGTTAGAATATTCAACCTGTGAATGTCAATTTCAGGATTTAACTCTGAATCTTCAACTGAGACAGTTTCTTTGAATGGAGAGTGAGGTAGAGAAATCACAGATTGGACTTCAGGAATTTCAGATTCCTGAATCAGAACTTCTTCAGCTGCTGGCAGGGCTTCAATCACAATAGGTTCTGATGAGATCAGATTTTCCTGATCCCCTTCCTCAGCATCTTCAGTATCCTCAGATTGAGTTTGTGCAATATGCACACCTGCTCTAGTCTTCCTTGATTTTGATTTTCTAGATGGAGGGGTGACATGATCTGTATCAGAATGTGAAGACCTCTTTCTTTTCTGAATGCTAGAAGCTTCAGCTGCTTTCTTCTTCTGAAGAGTTAAATCTTCAGCTTCTAATGTCATAGGTTCTGATGCAGGAACCTGGACTTGTTCATCCTCATCAAATTCATATCTCAGAATTAACTTTCTTCTTCTCCTTGGTGGAGATTTAGGCACGGAGATAGTTCTTTTAGTTTTGGGCCTAGATGGTGTAGCAGATTTCACAATTGGCACTTGTTTAGATGTACCAGAGTGTGGTTTAGATTTGGAATTGAGAGGTGAAGTTGTGATAATAGGTGCTGATGGTTGTGGTTGAGAGGATTGTGCTGGTTGAGTATTTGAAGGCTGGGTTGGTGGAGGTTGAGAAGTAGTAGGCTGTGTAGGTGCAACATCAGAATATATTATAACACCCCCAAATCCGGGATCGGGGATTCGGGTTGTCACGAGTTCCATTTCCCTTAATAATACTTAATCTTAATAATCAACCAACTACTGCGTACTGTGACCCGACAATATACACACACACCATAAGTTATAGTCTCAGAGATGAATATCCAAAAATAACACAAGTCATTTTATTCCACAATTATAAGACATTACACCTCAAAAGGGTTTCTGAATAAATTTACATATTCTTTGCCTTGCCATTATTATAATTCATAAGTATACATAAGTCTGGTACATCAAAAGTTGAAATCCTAGCCTATTGGTAGTTCCTACCTCAGCTACAACGACATCAACGCCTACAGGAAACTGTGGAATGTTTCCTATCCGCTCATGAATTGGGAGCTTGGTCTTGTTCATCTTGTCTATCTGTTGTTGTGTGATGAAAGAAGAAAGCAAGGGTGAGCAACAAGCCCACCAAAATAATATGTATAATGATTTATATAACACCCTCCAAATCCGGGGTATAGATTTGGGGCATTATTAACAACAATTACCAACTAAACCTGCACAAGCGGAATATAAATATAATAATTACCCCGAACTATCACTACTCAGGATCTTTTAAGGTCTGAGTTGAAAACAAGAACCACATACTATACCTTATTACAAACCCAACTAAATAAAACCTGTCTCAAGAACTCTCTTTGCTACAAAACTTTATTCTATCTACAATCTCACTACACAACTTTTATTTAACTACACAAGACTTTTATTCAACCCAACAATACTAATTATCCTGCTACACCTGATCTGGCAATTCAAAGCTCTCTTCGGGAATAGGAAGGAACACTCTTGGTATAAGAGGGTCCCGCTGCTTGACTCGCTTCTTGACTATGCGGGTCCTGATGGGTTTCATTCTCTACTTTAAATGTAAAACAATAGGAGTAACAATAAAAAGGGATGAGCCAAAATTGCTCAACAAGCCTGCAACAAAATATATAGTATAAAGAAAGAGAAATGAGTGAACCAATAAGCTGCTGGTTGGAACAACCATCTGAATCTGCATTGGATAGTAATTTGCCAGTGCTGGCGAGTACCAAATGAACAAGACTGGAAACAAGAACCAACATATGCACTATAACCTGTTGATCAGTCAGAATATAGTGTGGATCTATACCCAACTGCATAGACCCAACCAACATAAGGAGTACTCAGGCAACTATGGCCTATTAAATAGTGGTCTGGGTAAAACCCAGCCCGTATAGTAACCATCCAGTCCAAGGCTGAGCATCCGGAATAATCGGAATGCTATTGATATATCCCAACACCAGGATATACCAGAGTATATGTAGCAAGGGTAAAGGAATTGAAATATGAACAGGAAATTCAATAAATTGGGTGAATCAAGAATTGAAATGAAATTGGAAACAAGCAATAATAAATGGGTAACAGTGTATATGAACAATGATTATCAAAGAGAACTGATACGATAGAAAAGAAATATAAATCACTATTCTGAATTTAGAATAGGGGAAAAACTTGCCTTGCGCGTACTTAAACTGGTTTAACTCACCGCCTTCTGACCCTAGCTTGCTTTGCCTTGCTAACACTGAACAAATCATGGAAAGATAGGCGTTTAGATAACTTACTATATACGTGTATCTTAAATTGATATCACGCAACCTTATCAGTCTACCCATGCGTTTCTATCTGACTCGCATATATACACATACATTTATACAGCACATCTATTCACATAATCACGTAAAGCACGTAGCACATAAAGCACATAATCAATTTCTAGATTTATAATTATTTTTAGAATCAATTCTAGACTTATACATGCATTACTTGTCTTATCTGATTTTATTATAATTTTTCGGGATTTATTCGGCTCAATTATACCCCTATTAGGACCTACGAACTATCAATTATCACCCAACCACTCTCTTTTCGGAGGAAATTATAACTTACAACTATTTTTATTGGATTCGTCTCATTTTTCTGAGTCTAGAGGTCTTCGTTTCACTCAAATCGGACTAACGGTTGAATTATTATGAATTAAACAAGATTTAATTAATTAATAATTAATTATAAATAATTAATTATAATTAAACAATCCTTAATTATATTTTTAAATAATTAATTAATAATTATTATATTTTAAAACAATTAATCCCTAATTATTAGGAATTATTATTATTTATTACAAATTATTATTACTAATTCGATCAGATCGATTATTTACAAATAATCAATCAACTTAATTAACCGATACGCTATTTATCGAATAACTACGAATTACTCGAATTATAAATCACTTAACGATTAATCACTCGTATAACTACGAGTTACTCGCGATTCTCGCCTAATTATCGAACTATTATATTATTATTGAAACTCATACGATTCGCTAAACAGATAATTACCGATAACTATTTATACGATACGAATAATTATCACAATATTATTCGAATAACTAACACTCGAATAATAATTCTAATTATCGAATCATTATTCGCACTATTAACTAATTATTAGATTATTAATCACCTCACTTAATTATTTCTAATCCTTATTTACTAATTAATTACCTGATTATTAATTAATTACCCAATTATTAATTAATTAGATAATTAATAAATAATTAGATAAATAATTAAATAATTAATTAAATAAATAAATTTGAATTTATAATTTAATAAAATAATTCAGAAATTATAAATACTATTTTTTTCAGAATATAACTTTTAAATCCCCTTCAAAAGGAAGATCTTAAATCTAAAAAATGAGTTTTGGGATCCGCTCTAACTTTTAAAATCATTTTGTAGGCTCGAAAACATTTTAAAGAATGTTTAGAGTAATGATGATTTAATAAAATAAATAAATCCCGATATATTAGAAAATATCTGAATATTATTATTTAAATAATATTCCCATAAGGATACTTTACAAAAATAATTGAAGTAGAAGTTTTAAAAACTCCTACTTGAAACGAATAATAAATAACAAAAGACATACTTATACGAAAGTACGATCTTTATTTGAATAATCGAAAATTAGTTTGATTATTACTCAAAACTATCGGATATACCTTACTCGATTAATAGTTATAGAAAACTATATATATATATATGTAAATATATATATTATACTCGGGAACATTGACTCCCGATTTAGAAAAATGTTCACCCTTGTGTCCCCTATACTAAAGGTATATGCAACTACTGCTTATCTCTAGCATAGGTATTATGCAGTTTATAAGCATCTGAATTGATAAAAGAATATCAAGATTTCACAAAATGCATATATCTACCATATCAACATGCTCCAATATATCGCAAGATTTGCTAATAACAGTCATGCACTTATATCAAGATAATGCATCAATATGTTTACATCACAACAATAGTATAACGGGTAGGAATCTTGCTTGAGTGTTCCGGGATAGACTTAAGCTTAGAGTGTGGCGCCCTCCAAACCTGGGTCAGAAGTCTGGGATCCACAACGTAAACACAATATATCAACCTGTATATGAAATATTAATTGCAATGACCCTGCTCTATATAACCACGGATCGCAACAGGTTAAAGTATGAAAACAAGCCACAACCTTAACTTTTATTACAACGTACCAAATCCCAACTAATTTAACTTACAACTGACAGTAAAATTATCCTTATAATCTTACTATCTCACTACCGCAATAAGCTCCTGCTAGCTCGATCCAACTCAATCTGGAATCCTAGCTCGTATATTGAACTGGGAAACCTAGCTATCAACCATATCCTTCTTAACTGTAGAATACATAAAAAGATTCGCAAGAGTGAGCTAACTAGCACAGCAAGTCATAATAACGATAACTGAGGTTAAATATGATCAAATGAGATAATTCAGATGAATCAAGTTTCTTTTTAACTAATCATTAGAATTGGATATTCATTTTAAGTTTTAAAACCAAGGTTAGGCTGCTGATCAGTCACGCACGTACCCCGAGCAAAGCACACAGCACTGCTCTAATTACTGGATCCAAGGCACACATTGGCCTAATTCGACCAGGAATCTGGTCTGACCACGAATCTGGTCCACATAAGAAAACTATCTAATTCTAAAACAATTCAGTGTAATAAACAATGTAATTCAATAAGCAAGATCATAATTAACATTGATAAAGCATTTGTACAAAAGCATAATGCGATTCATGAGTATCATAAGGGTATATCAAGGTATGTATGAGAAACGGTTTTCAGCCTGTAAAAGGATCAGGTATTAGACAAATAATGGTTTTTCAAGGTATAATTCTTTGATGTTATAAAGAATGGTTGGAGTATAAAAGTTTCTGTGTCTTCAAAAAAATTTGTTACAGTGTTTGGTGTTTGGTAGTTATACATTTGGGGTGTAGTATCATATTTGTGTGGTTTGGTGTCTGAGGATCAACAAAGGATGGTTTACAAAGAATAAGGCTTATGGCTCAAGATCAAGAAAAACCAGGGTTCAAAGTTAAATAGCTTATAGCACTTGCATTATAAAACATGAGTTATTTTGAATAATAGCGGCATGTTATGAAACAGTTCAAAAATATTGGCAATATATCTTGAAGAAAAGTTCACAAGTACTTGCCTTACAAGGCTTTATAACTATTACTGATCAACTCTGAGCCGACTCTGTCGCTCAGGCTTTAACGTCCAACCACTATATCCCATTGGATTCGACTTCGACACCCAGGTTTTTCTGTTGAAACTCTACTGAGCTTGTGAACTGACTACTAGCTCATCTCTAGTCCATCGTCCACTTTCAGGTTCCCGATTATAACCTACAGGGTCGAAATACCCTACGTTAGATGTCTAGGTATGCTTGACATATCCTCGATACTAATTCTTACCCAATGATATTCAAACCCGATTCGTAATTATGAATATCATAATAAGACACGTAACAAATAGGGTTCACAATCTCGAAGATCGGTTCGCTGTTCGTTTTCGGAAAAATACATATACTTTTTATTTTACGGAATTGAGGTTATCGATTTAGAAAAATATTGCATCACATCGTACAACCAGGTTTCATATAAAACATACACACATATATATATAGTTTCTCGACGTCCCGATATTCATCGGATACGTTCCCGTATTTATATAATTCAGTTTCCCGGAAATCGGGCAGCGTCTCCTTTGTTTATCAGACTACCCGTCGAAACATCAGTCGACGTCAATTTAATAACAACAATCCAATTCACAACAACCACAATCCCAACAACCAATTCAACCCAACAATCAATCCAATCACAATTCGTCAACTAAATTACGTACTCGACTTTAATGTAAAATCAAATTCTCGTTTCAAAGATAATTTCACGAATTAATTTATTTATTTTAAAATATTAGGACTCAGAATTATATCATCATTATCCACCGTCCGCTCGTAAAAGTCATCGCGGACGGCGGTAAAATTCGTCGGTGCCCGAATAATTCCGGGTTTCCACACGAAATTTCACCGATTTTTAAAATCATTTTCCGCATAAATTGAATTTAACATCACGAATTATTATTCAATAGATTTCCTGCAGTAAATAAATAAATCAATAATTAAAAATCATAACCCAAACCAATCTGCACCAAGTTAACCCAACAGAGGCCCAAACGGGGCCCAACAAAACAGGCCCAAATCCGGCCCAACAATAACCAGGAGAAGACATAAGCGGAACCACGGCGCAACGCGGCCAAACACGGCCACCGCCGCACAATCACAACACACACTAACACACACACATACATAATCACACAGTACACACACATATATACATACAATGGTATATATATACATATATAATCCAATAAGACCGATCGAAACCACCCAGCCTCACCGGAAATAGACGGCGGCAGCGGCAACGAGGCAACCGGAAATGGCAACGGAAAGAGACAGGGGAGAATCGCCAGAAAGTGCGAGAAAAACAAGAAAGAAAGCGGAAACAGAGAGGGAGGGGAGAAATAGAGGGAAAGAGCGGAGAGATTTTACTGAGAGAGACGAGAGATTGAAACCGAGAGAGAAAGAGAGAGTGATATTTTTATTAATAAAAAATTTTCTCTGTTTCTTGATGCAAGGCCACACAGCAAATAAATTGTTGAAAATTCAATACGTGTTAACCCAATTTCTGAGGGTTTAACACTTATTCTTTATTCCGAATGCCCCAAATTTCGAGTTTTTAAGTGATATATTTATGAATAAAAATACATCGAATTAATTTTAAAATACTCTTAAAATTCCCGGAGTAATTCAAAATTATAAGAATAAAATTTCATAATTTTTAAACCATTTTTGGAGCGCAACTGATATCCGCTTTTAACGATTAACGGTCCGAGCTGTACTTAAAACAAATTCAGAAAATTACGAAAATAGTCTTAAAATGTCTCAAATATCCCGAAGTTTACAAAATCATAAATTTTGTAATTTTAAAATAATTTCTAAAATGCCACTTATACCCGCTTTTATCGATTAAACGAATCAACGCACAGGTGAAATTAATCCTGAAAATTCTCAAAATAATTTTAAAACTCTTGGAATATTCCAAACTTAAATAAATATGAGTTTTATAATTTTTGAGGAATTCTATGATTAAATATGGAATTTACAAATAAAAGTAATCAGAAAATTATTTAAAGATAAATAATTAATAAAATATTGATTTCTCAATTTTATAAAATCCTAAAAATATTTATTGTAATTATAAACTTATAAAAACAATTTTAGAGACATTCCAAGTATTTATACAAATAAATTTGCACTAAATCCACTTTTGAAATTAGAAATAATTCAATACGACTCCATAATTAATCCCGCGGACAACCCGGTACACCATAAATCATACCTAGATAATAATCAAACAACACATAGCGGTCAAAACCAATACACATATTTTATTTATTTAATAATTTCCATAATCACATATTTAAATTATTCAAAAATACACGAGTCGTTATATCCTTCCCCCCTTAAAAAGATTCCGTCCTCAGAATCTGGTCTAACTAAATAAGTGAGGATATTTGTCAAGCATAAATGATTTTAGTTTCCAGGTAGACTCTTCTACTCGAGGATTTCAAACGTACTTACTATATATATACACTCATTTTCAATGACTTGCCTTTAACGATCAAGAATTTAGATCGATCATTATATGCAAAACAACTTGGACCAGAGCCCATTGGCTCCTGATCAATCACTTGGTTTGAATCAGATACTTATCGCCCTAACTTTGACGAGAAAAACACATTATATGTGCATAATGTGGTGACGGTAACATCAACTCATGAACAATTTTATCCATATTTATCGATACCTCAGATGGTTTACTAAATTTTAGGACTTAACCTGTCCCTTTTTACTCAAACTTATCCGGTATCTTACAAGAAGAAACTTGTACTAACATTACTGGTCCTGTTTCTATATTCATACTCTCTCTGGATACAATTTCGCCTTCTTCCTTTTTCTACTTCGAGCTGCTTCAACCAATATCACTACGCTCTTGGTGTGCTGAATTAACTTAGAATATAACAACTTCCTTTCTCCCACTTTATCTCAATAAAAATGGGGACCTACACTTGCGTTCACATGAAGCTTGATAAAATGGCATTCCAAAGCTGACATCGATGATAAATGATCATATCGGCGTTTCCTTAAAACTCAACCTCTCAACATACCCTACATTTTTTGAACCACTTCCGTACTTTGACTCTCCGTTTAAGGATGATAGGCGGTGCTTATTTTCAACTTTAGCTTCTAAACATTTAAACATCTCCTATTCATTTCTATCCGTTAAGGTTGAAAAGTAATCTCATACTTTCACGTATTATCACCTTTAAGTATTTGAATTCCAGATTCCACCCTTTCCAATTCGTTTATTAACTCCTCGGTGGTCTTAATTACATCCAATTCTTTTTGTCGGCATCAGGCATCTGTTACCATATGGCTTTGCTTAGATAGTTATAAATGGATTAATTCAGAATCTTTGGTTAACCTTAGTCAAGATTTCATTCTTGAAGACTCAACGTATAGTTGCTTTCCTTCTGATCTTTGGAGAAAAATCCTTGGGTATTTTACGCAGACTTTCTTGTTCTTTGAGTAGCTGAGGATGTTATCAATAAATACAGTTTGCTTATTTAAGTACTCCTTATACACCATGATCCTTAATTCCTTATAATCACCTGATACATTTGTTATTTCACATAATATCACGAGAGCTTGCAATGTTCTTAACTCACTTTAATCGTAATCTCTGATAGGTTCTCAGGTCGGATCTTAAGTTAATCCTCGAGACATATCACACTTCTTAGATTAGGTCTCATAGGTAATCAATCCTCATATGGGTCACTTATTCTTATTCGTTGTTTGATTGAACTCCCGCTAATCAATACATAATCTCCTAATTTTATTCCTTTTCCCCAACAACATCACTGATACATTTTGCGATTCGCTTCTTGTAAAACCACTCCTTGGTCTGCTTTGATCATTAGGCCTCCGATACTTCGTCTTAATTCTTTGACATGTCCAACACTTCCCAATCTATTTTGAAATTCGCTTCTAATACCTAGTTATCACTATTTTCGTTAAATTTCCATATATCTTGGCATCTCTTCAATAGATTAAATACTTTATATTGTGAATTCCCTGTGGGATCTCATTTCTTAATTCTTCTACTTGTAGCATCCAAGTGCTGGAAGAAAACCTGGAGATATCGTGATCGTTCTCCTGGGTGCATAAATTTCCTCTTACTAACTACTAACATCGTGATCCATTATCTTATCTTGACATCTTATCTTTCCTTTCACAATTTCAACTGAAAGGTCATATTATCCATCTTTGTTCCTTTTTGGATTATAACTCTGACTTCCAATTAAAACTTTTAAAATTCCATAGATAATTCTTTTGATGCCGTTTCTATGTTCGTTCTCTCCCTTTTTTTTGCTTTCCACTACATGTGCTTTTCCTCATGAATACCTACTTCAAACTCTTATGGTCCGTATAGATCTTACACCTTTCTCCATACATATCATGTCTCCCAATATTTCAAAACAAATATTATTACTGTTAGTCCCAATGAAGAGTAGGATACTTCTCCTCATAAGATTTCGGTTGTCTGGGTGCATATACAATAACTTTATTGTGCTGCATCATCACACATCCTACTCCCTTATGAGAAACATCACTATAAACTACCAAATATCCTTAATACTTTCAAAATGATAAAACAGGTGTTGTAAACATTCTTTCATTTAACTCCGCAAAACTTTCTTCACACTTTCCCATTTTATCTAAGCTTCTCGCTATTCCTGGTAAGCTTCATCAAAGGCGTTGCAACTTTTAAGAAATCTTCAACCAATTTTCAATAATAACCAGTCCAGGGTAAAACTTATTACTTTTGTTGGTGCTTTTGGCCTTCCTTTATTCATAGTAACTTTAATTTCTACTGGATCTCTTTTGATCTTCTCCACATTGACTATTTATGCTAAGAACTATATTTCACACAACTTCTTTCTTCTCCAACTTCTCAGTTATCATTAAATGCTTTGCATGATCCTCCGTTGACTTTAATTGTTACACTACAGCTTTTCCATATATTCCTTAAAGATTCTGTCTATCAAGTTCAAATATTACTGGTATATTCGTTAATCCAAATGACAATACGAGAACAGTACTTAGTTCTGAAAATTATCTTTGATATATTCATAGGTCTAATCTTCAATTAGTGAAATACCAAGTCTTAAATCAGTCTTATAAAAGTACTTTTCTTCCTTCGTCTGATCAAACAAATCATTGGGTCAAGGTAACAGATACGTGCTCTTGATAGTAAACTTGTTGAGCTTTCGCTAGTCGACGCATAATCTCTTACTTCCATATTTCTTACTAGTAATTAATATCAGTGCACCTTATGGGGTACACTATGTCTAATTGCTCCTTCTTCTAACATCTCTTGCATCTGCTTCGCTAACTTCCTCATTTTAACTGGTGCCATTTTGTGTAAGGCCTTGGTCACTGGCTTCGTCTCAGGTGCTAAGTCAATGGCGAGCTTCATTTCTCTATCTGCAGGAAATGTTGATAACTCATCTAGAAACATATCTTGAAACTCCTTAATTGCTATAAAATCTTCAAATTTTTGTTTGCGTCTGACTTTTATGTATCCCATAATCATCATAATGCTCATATCTTGATCACCGTAATCATCATTAACAAAGTATTTACTTTCGTTCATCTTCTGAACCTCATCACCTTCTCATTTGGCGTCCTCAGAATTATCTTTTCATCACGACGGTCTGTCTGGATATCACGCTTTAATAGTTAATCCATGCCTTAGAATATTGTCAAATTCTCTTATCTTTCATGATATCAATTCTTCACAACTTATTGCCAGGAATCTCAATTCCACCATTGGCACTCACTTGTTCAACAATTTCACGTTCTTGACTTGTTAGACCTTTGTTCCTAATATTATCAATTCAACAAGGTAATTCATCTTATCAACAAAACCTTGAGAGATAAACAATTAAGTTTCTCTCACATCTTTTAATACTTTAACGCATAAGGTATTCACCATAATCATCCATGTCATCACGTCTGTATTCTGAATAATATATTTCACAGGAAAATCACATATTCTCACTCTCGAAGACGTATTCCTTATTGGAGTAGATTCCCTTGATTCTTAGTGCATCCCTGACTGGATTAGTGAATTGCAATTCTCGCCATATGCCCTTGTCTGCTTTCCATGCGTAAGAGGTAGATGGAATTTTGCTCGCTTGGTCCATAATACATTGATTTCTGTTTGAAAAAAAATTATTGCAAAATAAATGACAGTACAACGAAGCAACTAGAAGGATTCATAATTCAACAAAAATTAGAGTTGAAAAGAAAGAAGAAACAAGGATTTGAATATGAATGAGACAACCACATTGGTACTTAAGATGGCCAGTCTTTCATACCATATGGCACACAGCACATGATTAAGTGGCGTCCTACCCGGCTCTTCGTCATTCTGACAAAGTGTCTTACCATAACACTGTGTGTCCCAATCAGAAAGCAAAACTTGAAGGAAACAATTAAATTTGAAAGGAATGCAATATCCTCCTTTTTGATATCATCATAAGGAGTTTATTAAGAAAAGAAGTTCATATATTTCTAGGAATTAAAAAGGAATATACGCTGTAATATTGATGACAAGAACAATACCATTGGTCACCATCCACATTTCACTTGTATTCATCTTCCGAGCTTGTTCGATCATAATGGCATTCCTACCAGATAACTTCGAGTTTCCTCTTTTTAATTTAAAATAATCACGAATCATTCAACATAACGATCCTTTTGTTAATAATATTTTTCTTTTAGAAAATGTCTAGAAATTTTCCCAATCTTCTTCGATCACGCCCAAGTTCCTTTTAAATCAATTAATTCTTTAAACTTAATGGTCTCTGAAACTGGATGAATAATCATTATGTACGCGGATTCTGTTATTAACCTTGTCAAACCGTTAGGAATAATCAGCTTCTTCATAATCACGGGTTACTTGGTTCTCTGAATTAACAATACTAAGTCTGAAATAAGTATCCTTCCAGGAAATCCGGGTCTTTTAACAAACAAGAAACTCAAGTAGTAACTTGACAACCAAGGTTTAAAACTTATTTTATTCAAAAAGGCTTTTAGAAATTTTGTAAGGAAAAATCTTTTTCGAAAACTTGTTAAAAATTTTGAAAATCACAAATCTGGTTGTCCTTACTATATGAGTTGGTTGTTGTCCTTCCGACCTATAACAAGGTACCAAATTAAAGAAACAATCACATAAAGGTCCGTTCACCTCAACCTACCTTTTCTCCTTTATCGTATCCATATGCCTTCCTTAATCGACGATCACTTCAATTGTCGTTGCATGTTATTGTATTCGTAGCTTCACGTCAACACTTTCATACTGGTAATGCTCCCGTCATCAACTTTGCAGTCGTAAAATAGAACAGGTTATCCAATAGTCAACAAGTCCACTGACGACACATCACATTGTTACTACAAATATATCACATTGTCATACCACCATTATCTAACTTCAAGAAATCTCCAGATCCATAATCTCCTCTAATTCCCTTTTCAATACTCATCTAATCCATTCCACCAGCTAGTCATGGGTGGCCTAATCTCTAATGGCTTCTTTTAATCTGGTAACAACTATCTTTCGGAACACCTGAATCTTCTTTCTAGGCCTCTTCTCACCTTTATTTATATCTCAAGTACTCACCATTCACTGTAACTTCCGAATTCATCCTCGTAGGTACTGTTGCTTTATAGGACAAGTTTTAAACCGAGGGTATGGAACATGATGTAGGGTAAACTAAAGAGATACACTTACGGCCGAATGTCCAGTAAAAAAAATTAAACAGATGGAGGTTCTTAAATAAGTAGTCTCGTATCAAAAGGTGGTAGAATAGCATAGAATAGCTTAAAGAGGTGCAACTGTCATAACAGAAGATAGTACCGTTAATACTGATGAAAAAACAAGGTGCAAGTCAAATCTGATATAAGATGACGATTCTCGAACGGAAAACTCCAAACGATTCGATGATACAGGGAAATCAGGATCTGCCATTGCCGTTGTCTGGAAATTACGTCACAAGCTAAGAATCCCGAATTGTAATACGAACCGTGCCGGAGACCTACTATATACTCGCACTCATCCTCGCGACGTCTTATCTTTCTATTTTCCTATTCCTAATCCTAACCCTCTACCCAATCCCAATAATCTAGGCTTGTTTCAGTGACTAATAACCTGTAGCTCTGATACCAACCTATGGCGCCCTCCAAACCCGGGTCAGAAGTCTGGGGTCCACAATGCAAACACAATATATCAACCTGTATATGAAATATTAATTGCAATGACCTGCTCTATATAACCACGGATCGCAACAGGTTAAAGTATGAAAACAATCCATAACCTTAACTTTTATTACAACGTACCAAATCCCAACTAATTTAACTTACAACTGACAATAAAATTATCCTTACAATCTAACTATCTCACTACCGCAATAAGCTCCTGCTAGCTCGATCCAACTCAATCTGGAATCCTAGCTCGTACATTGAACTGGGAAACCTCGCTATTAACCATATCCTTCTTAACTGTAGAATACATAAAAAGATTCGCAAGAGTGAGCTAACTAGCTCAGCAAGTCATAATAACGATAACTGAGGTTAAACAATGATCAAATGAGATAATTCAGATAAATCAAGTTTCTTTTTAACTAATCATTAGAATTGGATATTCATTTTAAGTTTTAAAACCAAGTTAGGCTACTGATCAGTCACGCACTAACCCCGAGCAAAGCATACAACACTGCTCTAATTACTGGATCCAAGGCAAACATTGGCCTAATTCGACCAGGAATCTGGTCTGACCACGAATCTGGTCCACATAAGAAAACTATCCAATTCTAAAACAATTCAGTGTAATAAACAATGTAATTCAATAAGCAAGTTCATAATCAACATTGATAAAGCATTTGTACAAAGGCATAATACGATTCATGAGTATCATAAGGGTATATCAAGGTATGTATGAGAAACGGTTTTCAGCCTGTAAAAGGATCAGGTATTAGACAAATAATGGTTTTTCAAGGTATAGTTCTTTGATGTTATAAAGAATGGTTGGAGTATAAAAGTTTCTGTGTCTTCAAACGATTTTGTTTCAGTGTTTGGTGTTTGGTAGTTATACATTTGGGGTGTAGTATCATATTTGTGTGGTTTGGTGTCTGAGGATCAACAAAGGATGGTTTACAAAGAGTAAGGCTTATGGCTCAAGATCAAGAAAAACCAGGGTTCAAAGTTAAATAGCTTATAGCACTTGCATTATAAAACATGAGTTATTTTGAATAATAGCGACATGTTATGAAACAATTCAAAAATATTGGCAATATATCTTGAAGAAAAGTTCAGAAGTACTTGCCTTACAGGGCTTTATAACTATTACTAATCAACTCTGAGCCGACTTTGTCGCTCAGGCTTTAACGTCCAACCACTATATCCCATTGGAATCGACTTCGACACTCAGGTTTTTCTGTTGAAACTCTACTGAGCTTGTCAACTGACCACTAGGTCATCTCTAGTCCATCGACCACTTTCAGGTTCCCGATTATAACCTACAGGGTCGAAATACCCTACGTTAGATGTCTAGGTATGCTTGACTTATCCTCGATACTAATTCTTACCTAACGATATTCAATCCCGATTCGTAATTATGAATATCATAATAACACACGTAACAAATAGGGTTCACAATCTCGAAGATCGATTCGGTGTTCGTTTTCAGAAAAATACATATACTTTTTATTTTACGGAATTGGGGTTATCGATTTGGCAAAATATTGCATCACATCGTACAACCAGGTTTCGTATAAAACATACACATATATATAGTTTCTCGACGTCCCGATATTCATCGGATATGTTCCCGTATTTACATAATTCAGTTTCCTGGAAATCGGGCAGCGTCTCCTTTGTTTATCGGACTACCCGTCGAAACATCAGTCGACGTCAATTTAATAACAACAATCCAATTCACAACAACCACAATCCCAACCACCAGTTCAACCCAATAATCAATCCAATCACAATTCGTCAACTAGATTACATACTCGACTTTAATGTAAAATCAAATTCTCGTTTCAAAGATAATTTCACGAATTAATTTATTTATTTTAAAATATTATGACTCAGAATTATATCATCACTGTCCACCGTCCGCTCGTAAAAGTCATCGCGGACGGTGGTAAAATTCGTCGGTGCCCGAATAATTCCGGGTTTCCACACGAAATTTCACCAATTTTTAAAATCATTTTCCGCACAAATTGAATTTAACATCATGAATTATTATTCAACAGATTTCCTGCAGTAAATAATTAAATCAATAATTAAAAATCATAACCCAAACCAATCTGCACCAAGTTAGCCCAACAGAGGCCCAATCGAGGCCCAACAAAATAGGCCCAAATCCGGCCCAACAATAACCAGGAGAAGACAGAAGCGGAACCACGGCGCAACGCGACCAAACACGGCCACCGCCGCACAATCACAACACACACTAACACACACACATACATAATCACACAGTAGACACACATATATACATACAGTGGTATATATATACATATATAATCCAACAAGACCGATCAAAACCACCCAGCCTCACCGGAAATAGACGACGGCGGCGGCAACGAGGCAACCGGAAATGGCAACGGAAAGAGACAGGGGAGAATCGCGGAAAGTGCGAGAAAAACAGGAAAGAAAGCGAAAACAGAGAGGGAGGGGAGAAATAGAGGGAAAGAGAGGAGAGATTTTACTAAGAGAGACGAGAGATTGAAACCGAGAGAGGAAGAGAGAGGGATGTTTTTATTAATAAAAAATTTTCTCTGTTTCCTGATGCAAGGCCACGCAGAAAATGAATTGTTGAGAATTCAACACGTGTTAACCCAATTTCTGAGGGTTTAACACGTATTCTTTATTCCGAATGCCCCAAATTTCGATTTTGTAAGCGATATATTTACGAATAAAAATACATGGAATTAATTTTAAAATACTCTTAAAATTCCCGGAGTAATTAAAATTAATAAGAATAAAATTTCATAATTTTTAAACCAATTTTGGAGCGCAACTTATATCCGCTTTTAACGATTAACGGTCCGAGCTGTACTTAAAACAAATTCAGAAAATTATGAAAATAGTCTTAAATTGTCTCAAATATCCCGAAGTTTACAAAATCATAAATTTCATAATTTTAAAATAATTTCTAAAATGCCACTTATACCCGCTTTTATCGATTAAACGAATCAACGCGCGGGTGAAATTAATCCTGAAAATTCTCAAAATAATTTTAAAATTCTCAGAATATTCCAAACTTAAATAAATATGAGTTTCATAATTTTTGAGGAATTCTATGATTAAATATGGATTTGACAAATAAAAGTAATCTGAAAATCATTTAAAGTTAAATAATTAATAAAATATTGATTTCTCAATTTTATAAAATCTTAAAAATATTTATTGTAATTATAAACTTATTAAAACAATTTTAGAGACATTCCAAGTATATATGCAAATAAATTTGCACTAAATCCACTTTTGAAATTAGAAATAATTCAATACGACTCCATAATTAATCCCGCGGACGACCCGGTACACCATAAATCATACCTAGATAATAATCAAACAACACATAGCGGTCAAAACCAATACACATATTTATTTATTTAATAATTTCCATAATCACATATTTAAATTATTCAAAAATACACGAGTCTTTATATAGAGTGGGTCCGGTAACCTATGAACAACAACATAATCCGGAATTAGACCACGGTCGCTTAAGAAACTAGTCAAAACTCACTCATACCCTAACGGTCGCTTACGGTTGCTTATACACTTAACGATTTGCGTTAATCGCTCGCGTACCCTCGGCTCCACTAATTTTAATAAATTAACCGTTACGAATTTTAAGGTGACTCTTGCGCGAGAACTTTACTAACTGCCTTATTCACTTGACATAATTCTCTCGTGTTTCGATTAATCATTTAAGTGTCTCAGTTCTGGTCTCAAAGTTACTTGAGGTTTCGGAGTTCGCTCGCGAAACGCCGTTACTTAAAATTGTCGTTTCTCATCGCTCGTAACTCGGATTTAGGCGAACGACGTATCAAAACGAAGCTCGTAACATGAACTATCTAAAAATGGCAAGGGTTAGAATCTTACGGTAAGTTCACGGGTCCTAAAGTTAATCACAGAAATAGTTAAGGAAAATCGGGCATTATGACGGCTAGAACTTAGCGATTTCCAATATTTTTACCACTCCAAATCAATCCCTTCCAACTACAATCCATCCACAACTTCAAGATTCAAACCTAGGCTACTGATCTTAGCAAAAACAAGGTCAAGAATATAATTCCAATTCAATATTATACCATCTCCATAATCAACTAATCTACTTAACAACCAAAGTTCAATTCAAACTTAATCATTCAAATAACTACTTATCCATCCAAACCATCCCAAAATTCGAGCAACAAACTTAGTACTTAAAGATCCAGAAGTTTTATACCTTTATTTGTGAGGGGAAAGTTTCTAGGAATCCTTAAAACCTTGATTAGTCCTTATACAAGCTTGGATCTCACAACCAATCAAGAAAACACAAAGTTAGATTTTGAAGTTTCTAAAAGTCCGATTGAAATAACTGAACAAATGGGGGTCTTATCATGCTTATTTGGACGAGACTTGTGAACAAGAGTCGTAGGCCATCTCAATACCTTTCCAACGAGCTATAGAACACAACATTTAAGTGAGTATTGAAGGAGATATGACAGTTTGAAGTTTCTGGGTTTGTTTTGGCCGAGAGCTTTCTTCTTGGAAGGCAAAGTCAAC
Organism: Apium graveolens; assembly: GCF_009905375.1. NCBI lineage: Eukaryota > Viridiplantae > Streptophyta > Magnoliopsida > Apiales > Apiaceae > Apium > Apium graveolens. Next base: position 28,427,762 of record NC_133654.1, on the reverse strand, counting down.
TTCCAATTTTGTGTGTTGTGATTTTGCTTGGTTGCTTCTCTTGCTTTGTTAATTAAAATTTTACCATGGTAAATAATACTTGGCTCACATTCAACCAATGAAACATACCCATTTGTCATGCTTATGTCATCTTGATTGTGTCATCTTGTTTGTGTCATCTTTTAACACATGTCTCTTCCTTGTGGTTTGATGATGTCATGCTCCTTGGCTTCTTGTACAAGATTGTCTCTTTATCGTTCATTTGTTTTACGGTTCGCTTAACTTTCGTTTCCGTTCGTCGTTTGAGGGATCATATCCAGGATCTTACTACTGGGGTTCCCCTAAACCTTTCTCAATATCCTAAATTCCTTTTTTTTTATCCTCTCTTGTAATCCTTGAATTTAAATCCTTTTAATCATGTTATCTTATACTCAATTCTTTCGGTATCTGGTGGATTTTCGGGAAAAATTAAAGTGTCCGGATCCGAATTCTAACGACCTTTACATACACTCATTTACTTTATGGAATACTAATACGATCTTAGAATTTCCATAACAGTACTCCTATATAGCGTGATCTGATAATTTTCCTTAATCAGCATAATCTGCAAAAGTTACTATTCATCAGTGTCTCATAAATTCCAAAATTTGGGGTTATTACAGTCTCCCCTCTTTAAAAGGATTCTGTCCCGGAATCAGATAGAAAATGAATAGGGATACTTTTCTAGCATTGCACTTTCTAGCTCAAGTCAATTCTTCACACATTGTGGTTTTACCAAAAAACCCTAACTAGTCTGATAACCCTGTTGCTAAGCACTTGCTCCTTTCAATCCATAACCCTTACCGGTTGCTCCATATAGGTCAAGTTTGGTTGCATGCCTATGCGCTCGTATTCCCTTATATGTCTGACATTCGAATTATCCTTCCTTAATATTGATATGTAGAACATGTTATGGACTTGCTGCAGGTTTCGGGGTAGGGCCAGTTCATTTGACAGCTTCCCAATACATCTTAATATAGCCAAGGGTCCAACAAATCGTGGACTTGGCTTTCCTTCCTTTCTGAACCTCATCAATCCTCTCCAAGGTATACCTTTAATAATAATAGGTTCCCTACTTCATACTCTTTGTCCTTTCGTTGTCAAATCAGCTTACTTCTTATGTCCATCTTGGGCTACTACCAGCCGTCCTCTGATTAGATCTATTATATTCTTGGTCCTTTCGACCACTGCTGGTCCGAGCATCTTGCGCTCTACAACTTCATCATAACATAAGGGAGATCGACATTGTCTTCCCTCAAGGGTCTCATAAGGCGACATCTCGATACTGACATACGATCTATTATCGTAAGAAAACTCAATCCGTATTAAGTGATCATTCCAAATTCTTTCAATTCTATTGCACAGACTCCCATCATAGCTTCTAGCTTTATAGCTTTTGCTTATCAATACCCATTATGTTACAGTTTGTAATCCTTACTATCTTCCATACCTAATATAATACTGGTTACACTTTTGCTCACTAGCATTCTATAACCTTATAATAAACGCGTCAACCTTAGTACCATGAACGCGTTAGATTCGGAATACCACCGTACTGATACTACTTCCTTTCTAGCTGCTTCTATCCTCGAAAACTTGATCCATCATATAGAAGTAAAAGAATTTATTGAGAGATCACTATGATCATGAACACTTGTTACATCGCATAGTTAGTATAGAAGGTGGCCAGCCTTTAGTACTTGACAAGCAATTAAACAACATGTGGTATCCTACTAGGCTTCTATCACACAGATAGATAGTCATTCGGCAATACCTCCCCTTCTGGAAGGGTTGTTCTTCTCAGCTTACATGAAATGAAAAGGAGAGAAAAGAATGAATTAAAGAGAATTGTATAAAAAATTACTGCCACAAAATATCTGGCTTCGAATCTACCTCTGAACTATAGAGGTTTGTCATAGGAGAACAAAACATAAATGTATATATATTAACATTAAGTATTATAGCATCGCATTTCACATGCCTAAATATTTTTGCTATTCCGCCCATCATTCTATGGACCCATGCTCTTGCTCGAGCTTATAAACAATCACCGTTGAAACTCCCTCGATAACGAAAATTGAATCTGGGATTTCATTCTAGACATCATCGATACTAGAATTCTACGCTTTCTCCACAACCTTCCTCGTATAGTAATACGATTCTCTGTCGATAAGAAAGAATTAATATTCAATAGGTAGATAATCAACTAGTTACTCTATCAATGATAACCCGATTAGTGGTACTCAATCTCAACATCAATTACAATACAACTCTCCCGGTTGTTATCATCTCATTATTCGCAGAATCATTGCTGCAACTATAGTCCGCCATGGACCTATGGTAGTCATTCATTTTCTATGAAATCTTATTAGCTAACCATACGAAGTCCATATATGTCGTATCGAATTCTTCTAAGGAGGCAACATAATCACCATTCCATGATTCATGAAGAACACTCCTGAACTTGGTGTACATATGACATGAAGCAGATAAAATTGCAGAAGAGTTTCAATAAAAGCAACGATAGCAGGTTAATACCATTCTTAATCATATGTCTTTTAAATGATCTTCAGCTAAATAATCTACCTCATTTCCAATCACTGCTTGTGTGAAAACGCTCTTCCTTATGCTTTGGTGAGAAAAAAAATATCACCATTTTTCCAAAAGTTATTGCCTCGTTCTTTAGAGGTTAACATTGTCACGACTGACTCTCGATCATACTTAGGACGTATTTTATCTTAGGTCCTAATTGCCTTAAACAATTTCGACCTTTATTGGTTCGATCCATACTTTCTCATGGTTTAACACGTGCCCCACTTGGCATTATTATTATTATATCATATTTCCTTTACCAAAGTTTCTATTCTTCAGAACTTTGAATATTACCTTTCTCCTTGTAAAACCTCTAAGGTTATCCTTGAATCGTTCCTCTTGTATTCCCTAGATACAAGGCATATCAAAATACCATTTACTAATACTAGAACCATTGTCTATGTACTTCTGAAAAACTTTCTCCACTAATCTTTAAAGATTGTTGCTACTTTAATCCTTTACAATTCATACTGTCAAAACTCATATTGTCCCTATTAAGGGTGAAATGCCAACCTTTATGCATTCCCCTAGGATTCATCTTAAGTTACCGAGGTTCTATCCTTAATTCCACCTTTAAAAAGGTACATGCATCCTTCCATGGATAAATCAAGTCATATATCCTTGATAGATTATCTTATTTAATCATTCCCATCTCGATAGTCTATACCAAATTTCACAATAGCATCCTTATTCAAAATGAGGTCAATCAATATGGCCTCCAAAAGATAACAACGATTATCCGCTTTTCTTTCCTGATTTGGTAATGATAACATGGATTTTCTGGAAGATATTGGTCGTGTCCAACGTGAACTTCTTATTAATAAATCCTTATTTACTTTTCTTGTTTATCTCAACAGTCATCTCAATGTTGGGATATCTTTCATACCTGGCGTCTCCCTTTCAGGGTATCAAACCACCGGTCTTACACTTCACATTCTTGAAGGTCACTTCCTTCATCCAATTTTCCTAATTTCTTACTTTCGTGTCTCTTCAGTCTATCCACGTCTCATTATTTATCCTTCGAACTATCTCAAGGTTTCTTCGAATCCTCCCAACTTAAAGGGGATAAAATATATGTATCTCTTATGCCTTCAACCATCAACTTTAACTCATGGTGAATCACCCTCATCTTGACGATTACATACTTTTCTATTTCTATTGCTACGAGTCTTTAGGGTTTCCTCATATCCAACTCCCTTATCATTCCTCAAACTCTATTGCCTTTATATTCCTTTCCACTTCAGTTTCTTTTTATTTTCCTTTCTCTTACAATCATTTCATGAACCCACTAATCATTGACTTCAAACATCACGTCGTTCTGGGATTCTTGTCCTCCAAACGAATCTCGACAACTTTTACAACTTAGATTCATAATTCATCATACTCGTCTGCCTTTGTTCTGGCACTAAAGCTTTTACATTATCTCTATAACCTTGGGAAGTACTTTTCCCAAAAAAATTAACTAAACTTTAATCGGTTTATTATAACCTCTGGCCCCGTGTCTTTCTTGGCCTTTCACAGCTGGTGCACTCTCTCTTAGGAAGGTAAGTGACAAAAATAGGCTTTTGTGCTTCGTCAATCATTTAGAATTTCAAATGATTCCTATATTTCCTTTAGCCAGGCTCTTGCCTCAATTGTGTCACCCTGTTCCTTGGAACTCTGAGAGCTTAGCGACTTAAAGGTCATGAAAGAATTTCCCACCACATTGTTTCCTCAGGGTGGTGGTTGGGATAAAAGTATAAGTTTTGTTTAGGCAGATCCACGAATTTCCCCATAGGAGTACCGTCCTGGTTCTCCCTATCTTGCTCGACTTCTGTTTTCTCAATATGAAATGTTTCATCCTTCACCCATAATCGGGGTTATCTTATACGTTAAAATCCTTGTTTTCCATCTCATTATGTTATGGGTTCCTTCTTTCTTGATGGCGACCTCCCTGACTATCATATTTAGGGTTTGCCCTAAATTTGATTCCTCGAACTATGGCTTTCATCTAAGATCCCGCCCTTAAGTTTTTGAACATTTGGAACCCAAATTTTGTAGGAATACCTCATTATTCCCTTATCATCTTTCTCGGTATTAATCTCTTCTCTATTTGTTGGCTCTCTGCCTTCATTATTACTTTTTCTTGGCACCATATGATTTTTTCCAATAATTCGGGCTGCATTACAATCTCTAACAACTTTTCAGTACCGGCTCCAGTTACCTTCACTTTTATTTCCATTTTCTCAAAATCTCTTATCAACTCTCCCAAAGAAATTATCATCTTGAGTCTCTCCTTTCAACTAAGGGCGTTAGCCACCATATTGGCTTTCCCTGGATGATAAAGATTCTCATAATCGTAATCCTTGATTAGCTCTAACCACCTACTATGGCGTATGTTGAGCTCTTTCTGCGTGGAAATATACTTGAGCTCTTATGGTTTGTGTAAATATCGCACTTCTCTCCATACAAGTAGTGCCATCAATCTTTAGAGAAATAAACTATTGTCGTGAGCCCAAGATCATGGGTGGGATATCGAATTTCATATTCCCTTAATTGTCTTCACGCATACGCGATTACCTTGTCGTGTTGTATAAGAACGCACCCTAATTCCTTGTGCGAAGCGTCAATACAAATCATAAAATCTCTTTTTCCATCCGGCAACGCCAACATAGGGGCTGTCACCAATCTTTGCTTCAGTTCTTGAAAGCTGTTCTCGCATTTCTCTGTCCATTCGAACTTCTCAGTCTTACGAGTAAGCCACGTTAAAGGGGCTACTATCTTTGCAAACTTGAACGAACTTCCGGTAGTAACCGTCCAATCCTACCTGTGGTAGTCGCCCTGGCCATGGTCATCAATTCCTCAATGGTCCTTTTTTTTCTTGTCAGGATCCTCCACGGGATCCTCCTCAGCAACAATCCCTTCTGGGACAACATCCTCAACCGCTACATCCTCAATATGAACATCATCTGTTCCCTCATTAGGGTACTCCATCAGATCCATGATCCGATCTCCAATATGTAATAAAATAACATCGCGCTGTTGCTCCTCAACCACAGGGTTCAGTGCCCCGCTAAATCGATCTATGTTACTATCATGATATTTATAAGGGTTCCCATAAGGGTTTTAACTGTCAGCACTATGTTAGGTAGTCTGACTATGAACTTGGCAAGAGTTCTTATTATTTAGTGACCTTCTTATCTTAGTGAACTTCTTATCTTAATGTCGCATCGTCTCTGAGATTTATAACGCTTAGCTCTGATACCATTTCTGTAACACCCCCAAATCCAGGGTCGGGGATTCGGGTTGTCACGAGTTCCATTTCCCTTAATAATACTTAATCTTAATAATCAACCAACTACTGCGTACTGTGACCCAACAATATACACACACACCACAAGTTATAGTCTCAGAGATTAATATCCAAAAATAACACAAGTCATTTTATTCAACAATTATAAGCCATTACACCTTAAAAGGGTTTCTGAATAAATTTACATATTCTTTGCCATTATTACAATTCATAAGTATACATAAGTCTGGTACATTAAAAGTTGAAATCCTAGCCTATTGGTAGTTCCTACCTCAGCTACAACGGCATCAACGCCTATAGGAAACTGCGGAACATTTCAGATAGGGATAAATAAATCCTGATTACATAATTAATTATTACAGTTTGGGCTACAAGGCCCAATAAGAAGATGTATGATATTCAGACCAGAAAGGTTAGCATGTTGATCAGGCCTGGTAGACCAGATCAGGCCAGATGGAATAAAGAAGGCCCAAAAACCCTGTATATTATTAATTAATTTCATAATTAATTAATAAGGAAAAAATTAGCCATTGTGAAAAGTCCCGATAAGGATATAAATCCTTGCAGATTTGCCTCAAGGGGATCAAAAAGGATAAGGAGTCAGTTTCCTACTTTTTAGGACTCCAAAGTCCATTCTAACTATGAGACTTGCCCACCAAGTCTCTTATACCAAGTCCAATTCAAGGACCCCCACATCTATAAAAGGGGCCTCACCCCACAAATCAGAACTACGTTTTTTGGCTTGATTCTCTAATTCACAGAGATACGTAGGCATCTCGTAAAGGCAGAGTTAAGCTACGAAATACGAGAGCAGCCATTAAAGGCCTTGAGCTCCCGAACCTTAGTAATAAATACAGCAATTATATATATTAGTTTTTAATCCATAACATTTGGCGTCGTCTGTGGGAAGGCACAACAACAACCATGGCGAAAACACGGAGAACAATTAGAGCTCTGGAGGAAGGAACACCATCAGGGACAACCCAGGTGATTTCATCAACCGTGGAGATTCCTCCCCACTCAACTTATGCATCTAGTCAAGCGGAAGCCCAGATAGGGGCAACTCAACCTCAGCCACAAGGGACGACTCCCCCGACTATTCAAGGTACGAATCCTCAAGTTAAACAAGTACATGTACCTGTGAATTCTAGACCTGTCGGGTATGAATATTCAACTGTTGTTACTACTAACCCACCTTATGGGATGCCCCTTTACCCCAAGGTTGGACGAAGTGGACATGCTGGGCGAAGTGAAGCACGAGGGCAATCACCCCCTATATACGAGGTTTGGCTCCTATCCCCGAGGATCAGGAATTTTCTGGTCCTTACACAGAGAGAGACTCTGAATCTTCGGATGATGAAGTGGCCCCAAGAAGGAGGCGTCCTGGCAAAGAGCCGATGGCTGATGGAAGACAACGCCCTCAAAGCACCCAAGGGGCGAATCCCCAAGAAGTGCAGGAAAGGATCAGGGCTCATGAGGCTGAGATCCAAAGGCTGAGGCGTGATTTGGAAGCTCACCAGGCCACCAGACCCCAGATACCTCCTAGGGGGAGAATTCCTCCTCCTGTCATAGACCTGGATGGTCCGGTACGGAGAAGGGTTGTTGTCCCAAGAACTGATCCAAGCAATCTCCTTCCTCTTGGAGATCCTGATGATCCTACCCCGCCCTTCACTAAAGAGATAATGAATGCCCATATCTCAAGGAAGTTTAAGATGCCAACTATCAAAGCCTATAATGGCACGGGAGATCCGCTAATCATGTTTGGACATTCTCTAATACACTGCTGCTGCAACCCGTGAATGACGCTATTAAGTGTCGGGCTTTCCCTCAAACCCTGTCGGGTATGGCTCAAAGGTGGTATAGTTGCTTGCCCCCAAACTCCATTGGGTCGTTCAGAGAGTTAAGTCAGGCTTTTATTAAGCAGTTCATCAGTGGGAGAGTCCATGAGAGAAGTTCAGCATCTCTTATGAGTATTGATGATAAGGTAGCCATGATAGCACTGCAACAAGGAACTAGGGATGAGTTTTTCAAGATGTCCTTGGCCAAACGTCCCCCTGAAAACATGTTGCAGCTCCAGGAGAGGGCAGGGAAGTATATCAAGGTTGAAGAAAGCATGAGGAGGACCGTAGTAAGTAATGAGCCCACTGGAGGCAAGAAGCGGAAAACTGATTTGGAGTATATTACTAAGGACAAGTATCCTAGAACCGAACAAAATTCTGATTCAACCCCCAAGAAGGGAGGACCTGGGCAAAAATTCACTGAATACGCTAAGCTGAATGCTCCTAGAAGCCATATTTTGATGGAGATCGAGAAAGATAGAGATATTCGTTGGCCTAAGCCCTTGAAGGCTGATCCCGCCAAGCTAGATAAGAGCAAGTATAGCAGATTTCACAAAGATGTTGGCCATGACACCGATGAGTGTAGGCAATTGAAAGACGAAATTGAGTTTCTGATTTGAAAAGGAAGATTGAACAAGTATACTGGAGAAGGAGGGGATAGAAACAACAACGTGAGAAGAAACTTCGATGACCGAAGGAGAGATCAAGAAGATCAGGGGCGAAATCCCCAACTTAGGGGACCAGTGATAAATTCAATTTTCAGAGGACAACATCCACAAGGGCCTGTGATCAACACAATTTTTGGAGGACCAACTGCTGCAGGGTTATCCAAGAACTCCAGGAAAGCGTATGCTCGAGAAGTTATGCATATTGTTGGGGAAGCCCCGAAGAGGGCTAGGACAGGAGTAATAATGTCTTTTGATGATTCTGATCTGGAGGGTGTGAAATTTCCCCATGACGACCCGTTGGTCATAACCCCGATAATAGGGAACAACCCGGTAAGAAGGGTCCTTGTGGATAATGGAGCTTTAGTGGACATTTTGCTCCATGATAACTTTTTAAGGATGGGGTATAATGACTCCCAATTGACCCCAACCGACATGTCGATATATGGATTCGCAGGAGTGGAATGCCCCGTAGAAGGAATAATCAAGTTGCCCACAACCATAGGACAGGAACCAAGGCAAGCAACTCAGATGTTGGACTTTGTGGTGGTGAAGGCTACTTCGACCTACAACGCTATCATGGGAAGAACAGGGATACATGCCTTTAAGGCAGTCCCTTCTTCTTATCATTCAGTTATGAAATTTTTGACTCGAGATGGGATTGGAGAAGAAAGAGGAGATCAAAATATGGCAAGAAGCTGTTATGTGGCCTCTTTGAGGGCAGATGGAGTCGGGGGGCAGGTTCTTCCTATTGAAGATATGGATGTCCGAGAAAATGATGAGAAGAGAGGAAAGCCAGCAGAAGACTTGGTTTCGATTCCTTTAGACCCCGAGAATCCTGAGAGGATGACTTTCATTGGAGCCACATTAGAGGAGCCCCTTAGAGGGAAGTTGGTGAAATTTTTGCAAGAAAATAGTGATGTATTTGCATGGTCAGCAGCTGATATGCCAGGCATAGACCCGGAGCTGATTACTCATAAGTTAAATGTGGATCCAAGCAGGAAGACAGTGAAACAAAAGAAAAGAAATTTTGCCCCCGAAAGACAAGAGGCTATAAAACAGGAAGTAGAAAAGCTCTTAGAGGCTGGTTTCATTGAGGAGATTCAATTTCTGGAATGGTTAGCAAACCCTGTAATGGTGAAGAAGGCTAATGGAAAGTGGAGGATGTGTATAGACTTCACTGACCTGAATGATGCATGCCCTAAAGACTGTTTTCCATTGCCAAGGATTGATACTTTGATTGATGCCACTGTTGGGCATGAGATGCTGAGTTTCATGGATGGATTTAGCGGATATAATCAGATTAAGATGCACAAGGATGACATTCCAAAGGTATCATTTATCACTGACTTTGGTGTTTATTGTTATCTTGTTATGACGTTTGGTCTTAAGAATGGAGGAGCCACCTATCAAAGGTTGGTAAATAAAATTTTTAAGGATCTTATTGGTAAGACTATGGAAGTCTATGTTGATGACATGTTAGTCAAGAGTCTAGTAAAGACTGATCATATAACCCATTTGAGGGAAGTTTTTGAGGTCCTGAGGTACCACAAGATGATGTTGAATCCTACGAAGTGTGCTTTCGGAGTAGGATCTGGAAAATTCTTGGGATTGATGGTCTCAAAGAGAGGAATTGAGGCTAACCCCGATAAAATAAAGGCAATCCTGGACATGGAACCACCAAAAACTGTTAAGGATGTTCAGAAGCTCACAGGAAGGGTTGCTGGGCTCGGACGATTCATCTCCAAGTCAGGAGACAAGTGCCTATCATTCTTTAAGTCATTAAAAAATATTAAGGACATTGTATGGAGTGAAGAAAACCAGAAGGCTTTCGAAGAACTGAAGCAATATATGGCGCAGGCCTTGTTGTTGGCCAAGCCAGTTTTGAGTGAAGTTTTATTCTTGTACTTGGCTGTTTCAGAGAGTGCCTTGAGCGCAGTGTTGGTTAAGGAGGAACTGAAAGTCCAGAAACCCGTATACTATATCAGCAAAATTCTACATGATGCTGAATTGAATTATTCAACTATTGAGAAATTTGCTCTAGCATTGGTAATGGCTTCGAGAAAGCTGCGTCCTTACTTTCAGGCTCATCAGATTGAGGTGCTAACAAATCAGCCACTGAGAAATATCATTCACAGTCCCAAGGCAAGTGGGAGATTGATTAAGTGGGCAATAGAGCTGGGAGAGTTCGATCTCAAGTATAAGCCGCGAACGGAAATAAAAGCCCAGGCGCTAGCTGACTTCATGGTGGAGTGTACCATACCCAACCAAGAAGTCGGGGAGCAGGGAGATACCACACCACAAGACAAGGGAGTCGATAATGGGGACAAAGAGAAGGATGATAAGGAGAAAGAATATTGGGTTCTCTATTTTGATGGAGCATCAAAAACAAACTCCAGTGGAGCGGGATTGGTTTTGCAAAGCCCTGATGGGTTCCTAATTGAGTATGCTATGAAGCTAGACCTCCCAACCACAAATAATGAGGCAGAATATGAAGCCCTGATAGCTGGCCTTGGCCTAGCTGGAACACTTAGAGTCAAAAACTTAAAGGTCCGTGGGGACTCGAAGCTGATCATATCCCAGGTAAAGGGAGAATTTGAGGCAATGGATGATACGATGGCTAAGTATGTCCGCCTAGTAAGGGCTGTGATGACCCAATTTAATGAATGCCATGTTGAGCACATTCCATGGGAAGAAAATGCTAAGGCAGATGCGTTATCAAAGTTTGCTTCATCTGAGATAGAAGAAAGTTCAGGAAGTGTGTACTTCCGTGTTTTGAAGACAAGAAGCATAGATGTTAAGCTTGTGGCTCCTATAGGCCTGGGGACGTTATGGATTGATCCTATTAAGGCTCATATTCAAACCGGTTGGTTGCCAAGCGATGCAACCGAAGCACGGAAGTTAGCTGTTCGGGCACTAAGGTACTCTTTGATAGATGGGATTTTGTACAAAAGATCTTTCGTGGTTCCTTACTTGAGGTGTCTCAGGCCCGATGAGGCACGCTTGGCTCTTGAGGAAGTGCATGAAGGTATTTGTGGGCAACACTTGGGGAGCAGGGCCTTGGCTCATAAGATAACCCGTTTAGGCTTCTATTGGCCAGAAATGATGGCTGATGCCAAAGAATATGTGAAGAAGTGTGATCACTGTCAGAAGCATGCACCAGTTGTTAGACAACCCCCCGAGATGCTGACCTCTATCAACTCGCCTATTCCCTTTGCTATGTGGGGGATGGATATTCTAGGGCCTTTCCATATGGCCACAGCACAAAGGAAGTTTCTTATTGTAGCCATTCATTATTTCACCAAGTGGATTGAAGCCAAACCCTTGGCCAAGATCACAATTAAGCAGGTTGCACAATTCCTGTGGGAAAACATTATGTGCCGATATGGAATTCCCTGTATCCTAGTCACCGACAATGGAACACAATTCAACAACGAGGAATTCAAGAAATACTGTGAAGAAAATGAGATTGAGTTACGGTTCACCTCTGTGGCTCACCCGCAAGCCAATGGGCAAGCTGAGTTAGCAAATCGAATAATCCTGGATGGACTAAGAAAGAGGATCGATAAGTCAAGAAATAATTGGGTGGATGAGATACTTCCCATATTATGGGCCTATAGGACTACCTTTAGAGTCACGACAGGAGCAACTCCCTTCATGTTGGCATATGGGGCAGAAGCAGTAGTTCCCGTGGAGATATCATATTCCTCTCCAAGGATTCAGGCTTTCAATACAGAGGAAAATGAAGAAGGGCAGAGGTTAGCCCTGGATCTAATCGATGAAGTGGGAGATGGGGCACATGCAAAGATAGTAGAATATCAGAAAAAGGCTTCATTCTACTACAACCTAAGGGTTAAAGAAAGGTTTTTCAAACAAGGTGACCTAGTCTGGAGAAAGATAGAAGCTTCTGGTGTAGGACAGAAAGGAAAGCTTGCCCCGAATTGGGAAGGGCCGTACAAAGTCAAGAGCGTTCAGGGTAGAGGAACCTACAAGCTAGAGACTATGGATGGTTTTGAACTCCCGAGAACCTGGCATGCACAAAAACTGAAGGTTTATTATGTGTAAGATAGTCGAAGTATGATTCTCACTTGACATTATGACAAGTAGGTTTAAAAGCACCTTGAAGCTTTGCTTGCGTAGGATTTTATATTCCAGTAGAATTTACATTGTCTAGTTATTATTGATTAGGGTCGAACCCATGCTATGTAAGGTTTTGGAAAACCAGACTTCATATTAAAGAGTTTGAAATTATTTCAACCTAAGGATGTTTAAAGTTGTGATAATACCTTGTGTGGTGCACATTGCACAAATCAAAGGCACCATTAGTTCAAATGCATATTAAGTATTGGAAAGATAAAGTAGAAAGAGGCAAGTAAGGAAAGCAGCATATGAAATAACCCCGAAGGGTAACAAGTTCTGACATAAACAAAGTTCACATATTGTCTAAAAAGAAGATATGCATAAAAAAAACTTAGGCCTCGGAAGGCTGGGATTCTTCGGAACCACTATCCGAAGTCTCCTCTGACGTCTCAGTCGTCCCCTCAGAAGTCCCCATAGAGGTTCCATCAGAACTGCCTTCGGATGCTTTGGATGATGCGGGAGACACTGGATTCTGAGGCATAGCCCTTGGAGGCTCTTCCACCCTGACCTTCTTCAAAGCAGGGTTAGAATCTTCTTCGGAAGAAGTCTCCTCCTCCCAAAGCTGGACTCGAGTTCTTTCCTCTTGTGGCCTTGGCTCCCTGAAGGGCCGTCTTTGATCAGATCAGCGAGCTTGTCAGTAACACCCCCAAGCTCTGGAACTCGCACAGGGCAAGGAAAGGAGGACTGCTCGAGGACTTCTGGAAATTCATCTTGGATGGCCTCCACAGCAGCATCCCAGCCTTCTTTATAGCTAACTCGGTGTAGGAGAGCATCGTGCTCCACCATCAAGTCCTTGAACTCCTGAGTGTCCATCCAGCCGTCAAAGGCTTTATCCTTCTGAGCCTTCAGGATAACATTTTCAGCCCGGGCCATTTCCAGGTCAGAAGTGGAAGAGGCAAGTTGAGCTTCAAGGGCCTCTATTCTCTGGTTGGCCTCCTCCAACTTCTTGTTAGCGTCCTCCAGGTCAACCTTCCAAGCCTTGGCTTGGTGAATCGCCCCTTGAAACTGGGCGTTAGCCTACAAGAGAAGCACAAAAAGTTTGAGAAGAAAATTAAAAAGGGCAAGTATGAAGGGCATAGGAAAAGGACGTACCGTCGCTAAAGCCTGGGCTCCGAAAAGCTCGTTCCCCTCCAAGTCCTGTTGAAGGACAAAGTCTTGATAGTCCACCGGGGAGATGGAATTCTTAGACCATTCCTTGGCAAGCGCCGTGCTGCCAATGATTGAATCCTTGCCCCGGATCCCCCAAGCAGGTTGAAAATAGGCCCCTGGCCTCTGCTTGGTGCGCAAAACTTGGCTGGGGCCTTCCTCGCCTGGTTCCATTTCTTAGAGGAGGAACTCAGGGAAGTGATCACCAAGGCGCGGGTCTTTAAAGACCTTTCCAGCCCGCTTCATCCTGGTCGTCTCCAGGTCTTTAGGCTTGGTAGCCTCCTCAATCTTCTCAGCCACTGCAACAAGTGAGATAAGTAAGTTGAAGAATCAGCGGAATAGAAAATGAAGGAAATAAAAAAGAGATATAAGGAAGGAAACTTACTTTTCTTAGGGACGGGAGAGAGGCCGCGTTCTACAAGAACGGTCTCCCGGATAAGGTCCCAAGAATGGGAAGTCCCATTATCTTGCGTAAGGAGGTTGAAAGCTCTAGCCTCCTTCTCAGACAAAGTTATATCGTTTGGGCTCCCATCGACGGCAAGCCCAAAGGACGATCGAAATAGGGTGCCCCAATCTCCACCCTCCCAAATGACGAACAAAATATCTTTCTTCCACCCCAAGTTGTTGTCAGGGATGGACTTCCCGTTCACAATATGGGGAATAGTAGGGCGCTGGTTTAGAGAAACCTAACCCGGACTTTTATCAGGGCTGTTTTTGAACTGGAAAATCTTTCTGAAAATGGCAACGGATGTGGGGACATTGTGCTTGGCACATTGTGACAGATAGCATAGAATAAGCCTCCAAGAATTAGGGGGAGTTGGCAGGGGCTGATGCCCATATCAGCCAGTAAAAGAGGAATGAACGGATGAAAAGGGAGTCTGATACCTGCCCTTAAAGTATCCCTATAGACGCATAATGCATCCTTCTTCCACTAGCAGGCCCTATCGGCCGGACCTGCAAGAACCAGCTTGAAAGGTTCCTTGATTTTGAAGCAACTGCTCAACTTTTCCAGCTCCTTGGGATCCCGCAAAGCACTAATATGGTCGTGCACGTCTAGATGCGCATCAGACGGGTACTCGTCCCCTCGAGTGTTCATCATGTCGGTTAAGGAAGTGTACCTCGATCGAATAGGGAATTCATTGGACTTTCTAGCCACGTTCATCTTGGCCAATCGAGTCATTTTCTTGTCAGCCATCTGAAAAAAGGGCACATAGACAGGTTATCTTAAAAGGGCACACAATGGAAAAGTAGACACAAGAAGTAAATGGAGGGATTTTACCAGAAGAAGCGCTCCTAAAAAAGGCTTTGAGCTCCGACTTGCTGTTATTGCTCTGAGAATCTTAGCAGGAGGAGAAAGAAGAAAAACTTAGAAATGAGAAAGTGAGCAGTAGTAGCCTCTCCTCACTCCTTTATATAAGAGGAAAAGGGAAGTTGAAGGGACAAAAGCCCATTAAGGATAGAGGCCCAAAGAAAAAAAACCCAGAAAAAGGAATATTCCAGAATATTCCAAGGAATTCTAGAGAATTCCAAATCAATAAAGTGGCCCAGTAAGATTTAAGGCCCAATAAAGAGGCCCAGTAAGATTTAAGGCCCAATAAAGAGGCCTAGTAAGATTTAATGCCCAGTAAAATAAGGCCCAATAAAGAAGGCTAGGCCCAAATCCAATTAGGATTTGGAAAATGCAAAACCCTAAATTGTAGCCCTAAAAGTTGTAAGGCCCAATGAAGAAGGCTAGTGGAAGACCATAATTCAGGTCGAGAACCAGGTCGTGAATCCTGCCCGAAATCTTTCGAGCAGGCACCCGAAAATAATGGGTAAAAAAGACCAGAATTCAGGTCAAATTCCAGGTCATGAATCCTGCCCGAAATCTTTCGAGCAGGCACCTGAAAATAACGGGTAAAAAAGACCAAGATTCAGGTCAAAATCCAGGTCGTGAATCCTGCCCGAAATTTTTCGACCAGACACACGAAAATAACGGGAATAACAGGACTGGATTGAGGTCGAAGCTTCGACCAGGAATGAGGTCGAAATGAACCAACCATTTTTCAAGAATGGGGTTTAAAAACCTAGACTAAAACCCAGGTCGAAAATCGACTAGGATCCTGGTCGAAAACCAGGTCGTGAATCCTAGTCAAAATCCTTCAACCAGGAAGCATGAGAAACAGGGAATTTTCGAACAGGATTCAGGTCGAAACATCGACTAGAATCCTGGTTGAAATCCTAGTCGAAAAGCTCAAGACCAGGAATCGAAAAAGGGTAAGTTTTTGACCTAGATCCAGGTCGAAAGTTCGACTAGGATCCTGGTCGAATTCGAGGTCGTGGATCCTAGTCGAACTCCTTCGAGCAGGATTGCAAGGCTGACCCATATTTCGACTAGGATCCAGGTCGAAATTTCGACTAGGATCCTGGTCGAAAAAGGGCTGGAAATCTGAAAAATCCCAGAAAATAAGGAAAATCCCATAAATTAAGGGAAAAATCCAGAAAAATAAGGATAAATTCCAGAAATTAAGGGAAAAATCCAGAAAATTAAGAAAAAATCTCGGAGTCAAGGGAAAAATTCCTGGAAATTAAGATAATTCCTGAATAAAGGGAATCAAAGTAAATCGTTGTAAACGTGTTGGTCGCTCTACACTTTACGCAAAACGATACCCAGTAAGGGAATAAATGAACTTAACTTTCACGAAATCTTATACGGTTTCTCAAAAGTTGGGGGGTGAATGATAGGGATAAATAAATCCTGATTACATAATTAATTATTACAGTTTGGGTTGCAAGGCCCAATAAGAAGATGTATGATATTCAGACCAGAAAGTTTAGCATGTTGATCAGGCCTGGTAGACCAAATCAGGCCAGATGGAATAAAGAAGGCCCAAAAACCCTGTATATTATTAATTAATTTCGTAATTAATTAATAAGGGAAATATCAGGCATTGAGAAAAGTCCCGATAAGGATATAAATCCTTGCAGATTAGCCTCAAGGGGATCTACAAGGATAAGGAGTCAGTTTCCTACTTTCTAGGACTCCAAAGTCCATTCTAACTGTGAGACTTGCCCACCAAGTCTCCTATACCAAGTCCAATTCAAGGACCCCCACATCTATATAAGGGACCTCACCCCACAAATTAGAACTACGTTTTTTGGCTTGATTCTCTAATTCACAGAGATACGTAGGCATCTCGTAAAGGCAGAGTTAAGCTACGAAATACGAGAGCAGCCATTAAAGGCCTTGAGCTCCCGAACCTTAGTAATAAATACAGCAATTATATATACTAGTTTTTAATCCATAACAGTTTCATATCCGGTCATGAATTGGAAGCTTGGTCATGTTCATCTTGTCTATCTGTTATTGTGTGATGAAAGAAGAAAGCAAGGGTGAGCAACAAGCCCACCAAAATAATATGTATAATGATTTACAATATATGAGCATTCTTATTGTAATCATGAAAGTCTTGGTCAAGCAGATATGAACCAAGTTTGATATCTTAACGCGGCCAAGTCGCAAAATATTCAGTTATATATGTATATATACTTTTCGAAATTTTAGAAATCCTCTTCCATGCATAATATACACTGAGTTCCAGTCTATAACTGTATAAAGATATCGTTGCAAGGTGATCTCATATATCTAACCTTGTCTCAACGTTTTTTTGAAAATCTTTGTCATACATAAGATAATCATTTACTAGATATAAGTTAAAAAGATGAAGTTACAACATACTCCAATATACTTATATCTTTTCCGAATACTACTTGAACTACCACCGTTCAAGGTATAATCAGTTTCAAAAGTTCATCACATAGATAAGACTACGAGATAAGACTTGAATAAATTCGATCTTTGAAATATCATTCAAAAGAGATGAAGTTACGAGATACTTCATTAAGTCCCAATATATATATATATATACCCCTATATATATATATATCTCATACATTCCCTGAAAACCTCTGTCATGACAAGTATAAACAGAGTTGTCATATTCAATGAATTTGCAAATAAGAGAATTTTGGCATAAACCTGATATCTTGCTAATCAGGCAAAGATACCAATAAGTAACCTTTTGTACTAGTAGATAGACGAATTCCCCATTGGTTATCACCCTAGCCGCATTAGAACCTAAGCTGGACTGCCACTCAGCCACTTACGCATTGATGGACTCCCACTGAGCCACTTACACTTTCATGGACGCCCACTGAGCCCATGTTGCTTATGCCGACTCAAATAGATGGACTTACTTCCCGAACATTGGGCAAGTAATCAAAATGTTTTCTCAAAACAGCAACCTCGTTGTGAATATAAAATATCCCACAGAGCGGGATTCCTCAGGTTTTGAGCGAGTATTTAAATCCCCTTCGAAAGGAAGATCTTAAATCTAAAAAATGAGTTTTGGGATCCGCTCTAAATTTTAAAATTATTTTGAAGGCTCGAAAATATTTTAAAGAATGTTTAGAGTAATGACGATTTAATAAAATAAATCAATCCCGATATATTAGAAAATATCTGAATATTATTATTCAAGTAATATTCCCATAAGGATATTCTTTATAAAAATAATTGAAGTAGAAGTTTTAAAAACTCATACTTGAAACGAATAATAAATAACAAAAGACATACTTATACGAAAGTACGATCTTTATTTGAATAATCGAAAATTAGTTTGATTATTATTCAAAACTATCGGATATACCTTATTCGATTAATATTTATAGAAAACTATATATATATATATGTAAATATATATTATACTCGGGAACATCGACTCCCGGTTTAGAAAAATGTTCACCCTTGGGTCCCCTATACTAAAGGTATACGCAACTACTGCTTATCTATAGCATAGGTATTATGCAGTTTATAAGCATCTGAATTGATAAAAGAATATCAAGATTTCACAACATGCATATATCTACCATATCAACATGCTCCAATATATCGCAAGATTTGCTAATAACAGTCATGCACTTATCTCAAGATAATGCATCAATATGTTTACATCACAGCAACAGTATAATGGGTAGAAAACTTGCCTGAGTGTTCCGGGAAAGACTTAAGCTTAGAGTGGGTCAGGTAACCTATGAACAACAACATAATCCGGAATTAGACCACGGTCGCTTAAGAAACTAGTCAAAACTCACTCATACCTTATCGGTCGCTTACGGTCGCTTATACGCTTAACGATCTGCGTTAATTGCTCGCGTACCCTCAGCTCCACTAATTTTAATAAATTAACCGTTACGAATTTTAAGGCGACTCTTTCGCGTGAACTTTACAAAATGCCTTATTCACTTGACATAATTCTCTCGTGTTTCGATTAATCATTTAAGGGTCTCAATTCTGGTCTCAAAGTTACTCGAGGTTTCGGGGTTCGCTCACGAAACGCCGTTACTTAAAATGGTAATTTCTCATCGCTCGTAACTCGGATTTAGGCGAACAAATTTCAAAACGAAGCTCGTAACATAAACTATCTAAAAATGGCAAGTTTCACTCTTACAGTAAGTTCACGGGTCCTAAAGTTAATCAAAAAAACAGTTACGGAAAATCGGGCATTATGACGGCTAGAACTTTGCGATTTCCAATATTTTTACCACTCCAAATCAATCCCTTCCAACTACAATCCATCCACAACTTCAAGATTCAAACCTAGGCTACTGATCTTAGCCAAAACAAGGTCAAGAATATAATTCCAATTTAATATTATACCATCTCCATAATCAACTAATCTACTTAACAACCAAAGTTCAATTCAAACTTAATCATATACAACTACTTATCCATCAAAACCATCCCAAAATTCAAGCAACAAACTTAGTACTTAAAGGTCCAGAAGTTTTATACCTTTATTTGTGAGGGGAAAGTTGCTAGGAAGCCTTAAAACCTTGATTAATCCTTATACAAGCATGGATCTTACAACCAATCAAGAAAATACAAAGTTAGATTTTGAAGTTTCTAAAAGTCGGATTTAAAGAACTGTAAAAATGAGGGTCTTATCATGCTTATTTGGACGAGACTTGTGAACAAGAGTTGTAGGCAATCTCAATACCTTTCCAACGAGCTATAGAACACAACATGTGAGTGAGTATTGAAGGAGATATGGCAGTTTGAAGTTGCTGGGTTTGTTTTGGCCGAGAGCTTTCTTCTTGGAAGGCAAAGTCAACTTCCAATTTTGTGTGTTGTGATTTTGCTTGGTTGCTTCTCTTGCTTTGTTAATTAAAATTTTACCATGGTAAATAATACTTGGCTCACATTCAACCAACTAAACATATCCATTTGTCATGCTTATGTCATCTTGATTATGTCATCTTTTAACACATGTCTCTTCCTTGTGGTTTGATGATGTCATACTCCTTGGCTTCTTGTACAAGATTGTCTCTTGATCGTTCATTTGTTTTACGGTTCGCTTAACTTTCGTTTCTGTTCATCATTTGAGGGATCATATCCGGGATCTTATTACTTGGGTTCCCCTAAACCTTTCTCAATATCTTAAATTCCTTTTTGTTATCCTCTCTTATAATCCTTGAATTTAAATCTTTTTAATCATGTTACCTTATACTCAATTCTTTTGGTATCTGGTGGATTTTCGGTAAAAATCAAAGTGTCCGGATCCGAATTCTAACGACCTTTACATACACTCATTTACTTTATGGAATACTAATACGATCTTAGAATTTCCATAACAGTACTCATATATAGCGTGATCAGATAATTTTCCTTAATCAATATAATCAGGAAAAGTTACTATTCATTAGTGTCTCATAAATTCCAAAATTTGGGGTTATTACATATATGATTGTGTATGTGTGAGGGTCAGAATTTACTAAGAATTGTTTGACATATTGGGGAATTTGGAGGGGTCTTATTATATCCTTCTTATTATCAGCATATAATAAATCTGTGAAAGCCCTTTTGTGAAGTTTAAAGGGTTCTATTAACTCACTAAAGGTTTGAGGTGTATCAGGACAACAGAAACTATATATAAGCTGACAGAATCTAGCAAAATATACTATGTTGCTATCTTCTTTCATCCTATCACCTATAAACCCTAGCACAACACTAGCATAATCAAAATGAGTTTGATTAAGAAGAGCATACCCGATTTGCTGACTCTTGATTGAAATAGCATCAAAATTGGAGCATTTTTTGGCAAAGGCTTTGGTAATATAATTGAAAAAGAAGCTCCACTCCCTCCTGATGTAGGGCCTTTTCAGTTGTCCCAGCTTGGACAAAGACTTCTCACAGCCAAGATTTGCCATCATGTTTTGAAGAACTGGCTCCCCAACTTGTGAATTGTAAGTACAATTTTCTGGAAGATGCAATGCGTGTCGGATAGTTGACAAGGTTACAAGTGCTCATCTTCCCATGTTGTAAAAATGATGCTTGGGGACCCACTTTCACCACCATTATCATAGACTCCAGACCTCCAAAACTCCAGAATTTGCTTGTCTGAGAGAGCCTGTGGTTGGGTCAGAGCATACCTAATTTCACTTCGAGCGAGAAAATCTTGAATGAAATGAAGTTCTGAAGGAGCCTTGTCCTTGTTGAGAATAGCCATATAGTTGTTGGGGAAAAACTTGGCTCCATCATAGATAAGATCCTTAGGTGCCATTTTTGTGAAAATTAACTGAAAAGTTGTGTGTGTATAGAGTGTTTGATAAAATGCCTGTGAGAAAATAGTTTTAGAGAATAATAGAGAGTGAGGGAGAATAAAAGAGATTAGAAAAGAGTAAAAGTAGGTAAAAGATTGTAAAATCTTTTAACTCTAGTATTTATACTCTCCACGTGACAACGGCTATATTTGTGAAGCAAAACAGACATTTTACACCTGGCAGCATGTAAATAGTCAAAACGTTATTAGTGGGCACGGTAAATGTGCAGTAAATATTGCTCACATGCAGTTACCAAAACAAACACGCAACCCATTAACCAAATGATTATCACTGTTTTTATCTCACTTAATTATTTTCTGAAAAAAATGACCCTTACAGTAAAAACTAATAATAAATCAACCAATTAAAATGTGACACGTAAGCATCAGAATTTGCATCAGAACTTGACTATTATCAGAATTTAACGGTCATCAGAACATTGCTTCTGTAAAAAAAAATGAATGACTATTCATGTGTTTCTTCACACAAATACTGACTGGTTTCTTCAGAATTTAATCATCAGAACATAATCAGAACTTGTCCTCAGAATTTATGCAAATAATACTTAACTGTTAATCAGAAACAACTTAATCACCACAGTAATTTTCATCATTCATATGGAGTGATAGTGTGTGTATGTGCAAATGATCAGATAAAGATTAAAGTCTGATAAACTTCAGTATATCTTAGAAATAAGGCATAACTAAGAAAAATGCTTAAAATCTGTCTTATATTGTGAAGTCTACTGTAGAATAAAATTATGCAAGAATCCACCTCAACTGTTTGTGCTTATTTTATGCATCTTTTGAAATTCTTTTGACAAGGGCTTCTCAGTGCAAATGAGTTACAACTGCCATCAGAATTAATGCTATTATCAGAATATTTCTCCAGTAATCAGAGAATGTAAAAAGTCACCAAGAAAAATTAATTTGCTTTTCTAATGCATATAACTTAATACCAGCAATGCACTTGGATCTTCCCTTTCACATATTTACTCTAGATCTCAAAGGAGTACCTGATTTCAAATTTTTTTATTTTCTATAGATAAGTGAGGCTTATCAAGCATGTAATTCATCCTTAAGATTTACTGACATCAATATTTGACAGATAAGAAGCAATAATCTAGTTTGTGACTTAGTAAAAGATACAGAAAGTAAATTTGACTAAGATCAAAATCAGAATTTTCTTGTGTTATTAATTTTCACATAAATAACTAATTCAAACATGGGATACATAGTTTGTTAAAGACTACTAAGTCAGCATCTAACAAGATAATCCTCATTGGATTGAATAGTCACAGAACATTCAAAACACTTTTAGAGTTTATAGAATCACATCAGATAATAAGTAGTATTTAATATGTTACAATTTAAGCACAGATTACATTGAGATAGAAAAATCTGTAAACACTGATCATAAGTCTGATGTATGAGAACAAAAACTAAATAGATTTTGAGAAAGAACCTGAAACCATTCCAAGTTCATTTACCAGTCTTGTAAAAGTAGCTTCACATTATGGTTTTGTGAAGATATCTGCTAGTTGTTGATCTGTTGCAACAAAATACAATTCCACTGTACCTTCTATCACATGTTCCCTTATGAAATGGTACCGAATGCTGATGTGCTTTGTCATTGAGTGTTGAACTGGATTTCCTGTCATAGCAATATCACTTTGAGTATCACAGTAAATGGATATTTTAGAAAATTCTAACCCATAGTCCAGTAACTGATTCTTCATCCACAGAATCTGTGCACAACATCTTCCTGTAGCAATATATTTTGCTTCTACAGTTGATGTGGAAATTGATTTCTGTTTCTTGCTAAACCAAGAAACCAATCTGCCTCCAAGAAATTGGCAGCTTCCACTAGTGCTTTTCCTGTCTATTTTGCATCCTGCAAAATCTGCATCTGAGTAACCTTTTAGCTTAAAATCTGATTCCCTAGGATACCACAATCCTAGATCAGTTGTACCCTTGAGGTACTTGAAAATTCTTTTCACAGCTATTAGATGAGGTTCTCCTGGATCAGCCTGAAATCTTGCACAAAGACAGGTAGTATACATGATATCTGGTTTACTTGCAGTTAAATAGAGTAAAGAGGCAATCATACCTCTATAGTTAGTAATATCTACTGATGTTCCAGTATCTTTATCTAACTTGGTGGCAGTGGCCATGGGAGTTGATGCAGTAGAACTGTCTTGCATTCCAAATTTCTTGAGTAAATTTCTGGTGTACTTGTATTGATTTATGAAAGTACCTTCTTCAGTTTGCTTGACTTGAAGTCCCAGAAAATAGCTAAGTTCTCCCATCATACTCATTTGATATCTTGACTGCATTAGTTTTGAAAACTTTTCACACAGTTTGGCATTTATAGAATGAAAAATGATATCATCAACATAAATTTGGACTAAAAGTAAGTCCTTTCCATGGTTGATGTAAAACAGAGTTTTATCAATTGTTCCTCTAGTAAATCCACTTTCTAGAAGAAATTATGCCAGAGTTTCATACCATGCTCTTGGATATTGCTTTAGGCCATAGAGTGCTTTATCAAGTCTGTAGACATGATTAGGAAATTTTGGATCTACAAATCCTGGAGGTTGTTCAACATATACCTCTTCTTCCAATTCTCCATTGAGAAAAGCACTTTTCACATCCATTTGAAAGACTTTAAACTTCTTCTGAGCAGCATAAGCCAAAAAGATTCTTATGGCTTCCAATCTAGCAACTGGAGCAAATGTTTCATTATAGTCAATACCCTCATGTTGAGAGTAACCTTTAGCAACCAGCCTTGCTTTATTCCATGTTATTATGCCATCACTGTCAGTTTTGTTTCTGAACACCCATTTTGTGCCAACAATGAACCTGTTCTTTGGTCTTGGCACTAGGGTCCAGACTTTATTTCTTTCAAATTCATTTAACTCTTTCTGCATTGCTTGCACCCAATCAACATCTTGAAGAGCTTCTTCCACTTTCTTTGGTTCAGTCTGAGATAGAAAGGAATGATAGAGACATTCATTTGTTGTTGTTGTTCTAGTTCTAACACCTGCATCAGGATCTCCAATTATTAAGTCAGGTGTATGTGATTTAGTCCACTTCCTTGCAGATGGAAGTTGATCTCTAGAACTGGATCCTCCCCCATGATCCATGTTGTCTCCATCAACATTTTCTGATGCTCCCTATGAATTATGCTCTTTGAGATTCTAGAATTTGAGTTGGATCCTTCAGGAATTGAGGAATTATAATTTCCAGAATTGTCAGAATTTGGCTTATCAGAACTTGATGAATCAGAACTTGAAGAGCCAGTGACTGGTTCTGATGCTTCTTGAGAGTCTTGAGATGTGGTATGATCATCAGCTTGCTCCCCCTGAATAGGTGCATTTTCCTTTGGAGCAGTTACCACAGTTTCAATGACATCAGAATTTAACCCATCAGAACTTACAGGATCAGGATTTAGGTCATCATAATTTACAGAATCAGAGTTTACATTTTCATTTTCGAATCTTAACTGATCAGGATCATTGAAATTTTCAAGTCCAGTAATCTTTTTATCATCAAAACATACATTGATATATTCCATGACAACCCTTGTTATTAAATTATAGACTCTGAAGGCTTTTGTGGAAAATGGATATCCAACAAAAATTCCTTCATTAGCTTTTAGAACAAATTTTGACAGCTGTTCAGGATGAGTCTTAAGAACAAAACACTTGCATCCAAATACATGAAAGTATTTCAGATTTGGCTTCTTTTTCTTCACCATCTCATATGGCGTTTTTCCATGCTTGTTTATGAGTGTTGCATTCTTTGTAAAATAAGCAGTCTGCACAGCTTCAGCCCAAAAATAGGTTGGTAGCTTTCCTTCATCAAGCATAGTTCGTGCAACTTCAATAAGAGTCATGTTCTTTCTTTCTACAACTCCATTCCGCTGCTTTATTCCTTGCTCTTTGCAGAACTCTTCCATGATTGAATTCTTGAACTTAGTGCCATTATCACTTCTTATTATTTTAACAGAGTCTTTGACTAACTTATCCAGTTGTCTGACATGATCAGTTAGAGTAGATGCAGCTTTATTCTTCTTGTGCAAGAAATACACCCAAGTGTATCTTGTGAACTCATCCACTATAATCATAGAATATTTCTTCTTTGCAATAGACATGACATTGACTGGACCAAATAGATCAACATGCAGTAAGTGATAAGGCTCAAGAATTGAGTATTCAGTTTTGCTCTTGAATGAAGATTTTCTTTGTTTTGCCTTTTATCATGAGTCACAAAGACCATCAGGAGCAAATATTAATTTTGGCAGTCCTTTCACAAGATCTTTCTTTACTAGCTCATTATTGTTGTTGAAATTTAAATGAGAGAGTCTCTTGTGCCAATTCCAGCTTTCTTCAATTGATGTTCTGCTTAATAGACAGATTGCAGAATCATCAGAATTTATTGAAAGTATGGCTTCATATATGTTACCATGTCTGTAACCTTTCAGAACCACTTTGCCTGTAGTATTACTTACAACTTCACAGTATTCTTCAAAGAAATCGACATGATAACCTCTGTCACAGATTTGACTCACACTTAGCAGATTATGTTTAAGTCCTGAGACAAGAGCTACTGTTTCAATTATGACATTCCCAAGATTGATATTGCCATATCTCAAAGTCTTTCCCATGTTTCCATCTCCATAAGAAATTCATGGGCCAGCTTTCTCTACAAAGTCTGATAGCAGGGATTTATTTCCAGTCATATGTCCTGAACATCCACTGTCCAGAACCATGATGCTTTTCCTGTTGCCATGCAATCACAAAGACCACTATTGATTAGTTCTAAGGACCCATACTTGCTTGGATCATTTGGCCTCTTTAAGTTTGTTAGCATTTGCAAGGGATTTAGTTTCAGAGTTTATGCTAACATGCTTTTTATCAGACTTTATATCAGACTTTGCATCAGAATTTACACTAGAAGGAATTACACTAACTTTCTTTAAAGAAGGTTGTACTTCATAATAATCATATTACAAACTATGATATTCCTTACAAGTATAAATAGAATGACATAAACTACCATAATGAAAATAAGGATTTTATGGTATAAACCTAACAGACTGACTCTTAACTCCTGATCTAGGAGGTAAAGAGTTTATATCTTTATTTTTCCTGTAAAAAGAAGCAAGATGGTTAGAGTTTCCACAATTATAGCATTTCTTTCTAGGAGCATTAGGAACAGGCATATAATTATTACTTTTATTCACACCTTTCTTTCCATTCCTATTTTTCCTAGCTTCCTTTACCTTGTTCACATTTTTAATCTCTTTCAGCTTATACTTAAGCTGCTTCTTTGTCATTAAGCCAATGTTCACCGAAGCTGGTTTATCCTGTTTTGATTTTTCAGAAGTTTACTTTTCTTTGACTTATGTTTTAGAGTCTTTCGTCTCTTCAGAATCAGATACAACAGTTTTTGTAATAAATTTAACAGGATTTACCATTGGCTTTATAATCTGTTTGATAGTAATTGGCTTAATTGGCAGAATCCATTTCTCACTTTTACCATCTTTATAACCTAACCCCTCTTTCCAGTTTCCACTATTTAGAATATTCTGAGTTGTTTTTCCTGA
The DNA here is from genome assembly GCF_009905375.1 of Apium graveolens. Taxonomy (NCBI): domain Eukaryota; kingdom Viridiplantae; phylum Streptophyta; class Magnoliopsida; order Apiales; family Apiaceae; genus Apium; species Apium graveolens. Next base: position 28,400,820 of record NC_133654.1, on the reverse strand, counting down.
GTTAGTCCAAGTCCTGATGATTTCTCTTTCTTTTTCTAATTCAGTTTTTAGATATGTTGGTAACTTTGATTCTTCAAGCATTGTCCTTGCAGCTTCAATAGGTGATCTGTTCTTTCTTTCTACTACTCCATTTTGTTGTGGAGTTCTTGCTGCTAAAAATTCATGCATAATCCCATTCTCTTCACAGAATACCCTCATAACAGAATTCTTGAACTCAGTTCCATTGTCATTCCTGATTCTTCTAACTTTGAAATCAGGATGATTGTTGACTTGCCTTATATGATTGATGATGATTTCACTAGCCTCATCTTTAGACTTAAGTAAATATGTCCAAGAGAACTTTGAGAAATCATCTATAATTACTAGGCAAAATCTTTTTCTAGAGTTGGACAACACATTGACTGGTCCAAACAAATCCATGTGCAGCAGTTGCAAAGGTTCTTCAATTGTTGAATCAAGCTTCTTTCTGAATGATGCTTTGATTTGTTTACCCTTTTGGCAAGCATCACACAGTCCATCCTTAGAAAACTCCACTTGAGGAATACCTCTAACCAGTTCTTTCTTTACAAGCTCACTCATGGTCTTAAAGTTTAGAAGGGATAGCTTCTTGTGCCATAGCCAACTTTCATCTTGACTTGCTTTACTGAGAAGACAAGTAACAGATTCTGCATTTGATGAGTTAAAGTCAGCTAGGTACACATTTCCTTTTCTCACTCCAGTGAGAACCACTTTGTTGCTCCTCTTGTTTGTCACAACACAGACTTCTGAGTTGAAGGTTACTGAATTGCCTTTATCACAAAGCTGGATGATACTCAACAAATTATGCTTGAGACCATCCATTAAGGCAACCTCCTCAATAATGACATGGTCTTCTGAAATGAAGCCATATCCCACAGTATAACCATTGCTGTCATCTCCAAAAGTAATACTTGGGTCAGCTCTCTCCTTGAACTCTGTGAGAAAGGTAGAATCACCAGTCATGTGTCTTGAACAACCACTATCCAAGTACCACAGATTCTTTCTGTTTCCCTGCACACATTAAAATCAAATCAAGTTGATTTTGGTACCCAAGTTTCCTTGGGTCCTGCCTTGTTAGCTTTCTTCTTCTATTTCTTAGGTTTGATCTCATTTGACTTGGGGATATCAGATTCATCCTTAGTCATCTGAGTTGGACCTTTGAGACCATTCATTAAAATAGAATTATCATGCAAACTTTGATTAACAGGAAATGGCATGCTATTAGCAAACATGTTATTCCAGTAAGGCATGCTAAATGGCATTTGAGGCATACTAAATGCAGCATAATAAGGATTAGGTGCAAATGTCATATTAGCAAATTGTGCATTCATATTCTGTGTAGACATAGCATTCATAGGCATAGAAGGCATGGCATTCATGTTGGGAAAAGGGGAGGGTACAGACATAGGAGTAGGCATGGCAAGTTTGCAATTAACAGACAAATAATTAGCACTACCACACTTAAAACAGATTTTTCTAGGAGCATATTTATCAGGTGTGTAGTTGCTATGTTTGTTAATCCCTACCTTGCCATTTCTATTGTTTTTCCTTTTAGCCTCTGTTTTAACCTCAATCTTTTCTAGTCTGTCATTCAATTGCTTGATAGACAGATGACCAACATTCACTTTCTTCTCCTTCTTCACTTGACTAGAATCTCCTAAAATGAAGTTTTTGGAAACTGATCCATATTTTTCATTTAACTTGGCAAGTTTGGATTTACTCACAAGTTTGCTCACAGCCGACGAATTAGGATTTATGTCACTTGACGGATAATCCTTTTGGTTATCCAACGGATGACTCTCATCATCCGTCGAGTCTACATCTGTTAGCAATCCTTCAACCAAATTGGATTCCAGCTTTTCTTTATTCTTCTTCCAGGTTGCATCACAAAAGGACTCAATACCTTGAACTTTGGTGATTTGAGCATGAACATCTCTAGATGTTTTCCATGCCTTAATCACCTCCTGTTCTCGTTCAAGCTCCTTCTTCAAAATCTCTTCTTTCTTCAAGGACTCAGTTAATTCATCCTTAGCAATCTTATACTCAATTCTCAATTTTTCAAATTCAATAAACTGAGACTCTAGCACATTATTCCTCTCACTTAAAAACAAATTGCTTTCTTTAATTTTAGCATTTTCCTTAGTGAGAGACTTAAGTGTAACACGCAAATGATATAATTCTGTAGATATGTCATTGATAGCATCATTGCACTCAGCTTTAGTTAATGTGCTAGGTTAGTGGTGATTACCTGATTACTTGAAGAACTTGTCTCTGTTTCATCAGACTTGGATATTAGGGCTAGATTGATATAGCTGACATCCTCATCCTCATCCTCATCCAGACCATCTGCTGCCCAATCATTTTCTTGTGTAATGAAAGCCCTTTCCTTTTGTTTGAGCAACTCAAAATACTTCTGTTTATAGTCCACGGGCTCAAACTTCTTCTTGCTGGAATCTGACTTTCTATACTCACTGGCAAAGTGCCCTGCTAAGCCACATGTTAGATATATTTGATAATGTCATGGCTAATATGATTTATGTTTAGTTTTCAGATCTTACTTAAACAGGATAAATCAGTACTTACTGGAAGTCAGGACTTAAGGATATCAGTACTTATATTATCAGGAGATAATCATCAGAAGATGGATATCAGAACTTAAGTGCTGGAGTATATTCAGATAAGGATAGTAGCTGATTAAAGGAAAGAAGATCGAGATAAACATAAGAAGAGATATGCATGAAGAAGGAGTTTCGTGAAGAATAGAATACTTGGAAGAAAAGATATCTGATTGATATATTTTAGGAAGCAGAATTATATTCCATATCAATTAGCGATTATCTTATAACTGTGTAGTATATAAACACAGATATAGGGTTTACACTATAAGTGTTATCATATTCGAGAAGATTATTCATAGTAACCCTAGCAGCTCTCGTGATATTTGTTCATCACTGAGAGGTAACAGTTCCATATGTAACAGAGTTTATTGTTTCAATAAAGTTTATTTTATGTTACTTGAAATATTAAAAGTTCGATTTGATTGTATTTTACACTGTATTCACCCCTCTACAGTGTGTGTGACCTAACAAGTGGTATCAGAGCCTATCTGTTAACACACATACAGTTAAAGATCCAAACACAATCATGTCTGACACAGAAACTCCAACTAAGCCTACCAAAACTGAAGAACCTCCAAAGACACAAATTCAAAGTCGGTATGAAACCATTAGAGTTCCCATACTGAGACCATCTGAATATGCCATATGGAAGGTGAGGATGACCATGTTTCTGGAAGCTACAGATCCAGAATATCTTGATAGAATCAAGGAAGGGCCTCACAAACCAACCAAGCTCGTTGTTGCAGTTGCAGGTGAAGCAGCAAAGACCGTACCAAAGGAGAAGAATGATTATACTGCTGAAGATATCGCATCAATTTCTAAGGATGCTAAGGTACGACACTTACTACATAGTGTCATTGATAATGTAATGTCAAACAGGGTAATTAACTGCAAGACTGCTAAGGAGATATGGGATGCTCTGGAAACAAGGTGTCAGGGAACTGATATAATTAAGAAGAACAGGAAGATAATACTCACTCAAGAGTATGAACACTTTGACTCAAAGGCTAATGAGTCATTGACTGATTTATATGATAGATTTGTCAAACTCTTGAATGATCTGTCACTGGTTAATAAGGAGTATGATCTTGAAGATTCAAACCTTAAATTCTTGTTAGCTCTTCCTGAATGTTGGGATTTGAAGGCAACAACAATAAGAGACAACTACAGTCTTGATGAAACAACTCTTGATGAAATTTATGGAATGCTCAAGACTCATGAACTTGAGATGGAACAAAGAAGCAAGAGGAAAGGAGGAAAGTCAAGGACAGTTGCTCTTAAGGCTGAAGAAGAATCCCCCAAGGCAGCTACCTCAAGAAAAGACAAGGGTAAAGCTCTTTTCACAAAGTCTAATACTGAGTCATCAAGTTCTGAAAGTGATGATGACTCAGATTCTGAAAGCTTGCCTGAGACTGATGCTGATGAGGAGATGATGAAGCTGTGTGCTCTTATGGTGAAAGGGATCACAAAGATTGCATACAGGAAGTTCAGGAAGGGAAAGAAGTTTTCCAGGAAAGGCACAAGTTCTGATAAGAAGAATTTCAGAAGATCTGAAGGCAGAGGAGGAAAGTCTGATAGAGGAGATTATACCAATGTCAAATGCTATAACTGTGGTGAGAAAGGCCACATATCTCCTGATTGCAAGAAAGTAAAGGGTGACAAAGGCAAGGCTCTTGTCACAAAGCAGAAAAGCTGGACAGACACCTCAGACTCTGAAAGTGAGGAGAACTATGCGTTGATGGCAAATGCTGATAAAGAAAGTGCTGAGAGCAGTTCTGAAGTTGCTGAAATAAAGGTACCTCAGACTACTTATGCTTTTCATACTGATGATATTAATGAGTTGAGAAGATATCTTAAAACCATGTTTGTTAGTTATAGAGATCAAACTTTAACATGTGAAAGATTAACTTCTGAAAATCTTGCTTTTAAGAAAAGAAATGATTTCTTAGAAAAAGAGTTAGTTATGTTCCATCAAACTCAGAAGGATAGAGATGATGCTTTTTATGTTAGGGATGAAGTGCTAAAATTGAATGAATCTCTAAAAACTGAGTTAGAAAAGGAAAGAGACATTATCAGGACTTGGACTAACTCTGGCAGAACAACTCAAAATTTGCTAAGTAGTGAAAATTGGAAAGAGGGCTTAGGTTATGGAGAGGATAAGAATGATAAAGGAACTGTAGAAATTAAGCCTGTTGTTAAGCAAAAGCCAAAGTTAAAACCTGTTAAGTTTGTAACTGTAAAGTCTGATAATGATAAATCAGAAGTTAGAGAGGGATTAACTTCTGACAAACTAAAACAGGAAAAGACAGTTGAAGTAAACATAGGCTTAATGACAAAGAAGCAGCTTAAGCATAAGCTGAAAGATGTTAAGAATGCAAACAAGGTAAAATCACCTAGGAAAAATAGGAATGGAAAGGAAGGTGTGAATAAAAGCAATGATTATAAACCTGTTCCTGATGCTCCTAGGAAAACATGTCATAACTGTGGAAGTTCTAATCATCTGGCCTCTTTTTGCAGGAAGAATAAGAACATAAACTCCTTACCTTCAAAATCAGGAGTTAAGAGTCAGTCTGTTAGATATAAACCACAAAATCCTTGTTTTCATTGTGGTAGTTTATGGCATTCCATTTATACTTGTAAGGAATATCATAGTTTGTACTATGATTATTATCAATTAAAACCTTCTTTGAAGAAAGTTTCCATTGTTCCTTCTAGTGTAAATTCTGATTTAAAGTCTGATAGTGTAAGTTCTGATAAGAAAAATGTTAACATAAACTCTGATGCTAAATCCGCTGCAAACGTTAACAAGCTTGATAAGGCCAAAGGATCCAAGCAAGTCCAGGTCCTTAAAACTAATCATTAGTGGTCTTTGTGATTGCAGGGCAACAGGAAAAATATTCTAGTTCTGGACAGTGGATGTTCAGGACATATGACTGGAAATAAAGCCCTGCTATCAGTCTTTGTGGAGAAAGTTGGCCCAAGTGTTTCTTATGGAGATGGCAACATTGGAAAAACATTGGGATATGGCAATATCAATCTTGGGAATGTCATCATTAAAGATGTAGCTCTGGTCTCAGGACTTAAACACAATCAGATGAGTATAAGTCAAATCTGTGACAGAGGTTATCATGTTAATTTCTTTGAAGAACACTGTGAAGTTGTGAGTAAATCCAAAGGCAAAGTTGTTCTAAAAGGATACAGGCGTGGTAACATTTATGAAGCTAAGCTTTCAACAAGTACTGATGGTTCTGCAATCTGTCTGATGAGTAGAGCATCAATTGAAGAAAGCCGGAATTGGTACAAGAAACTCCCTCATTTAAATTTCAACAATATAAATGAACTAGTCAAGAAAGATCTTGTGAGAGGACTGCCAAAGTCAGTATTTGCTCCTGATGGCCTTTGTGATTCTTGTCAGAAGGCCAAACAAAGAAAATCTTCATTCAAGAGCAATACTGAATCATCAATTCTTGAGCCTTATCATCTACTACATGTTGATCTATTTGGTCCAGTGAATGTCATGTCTATTGCAAAGAAGAAATATGCGCTGGTCATAGTGGATGAGTTCACCAGATACACATGGGTGTATTTCTTGCATCTATCTTGATTGATCATGTCAAACATCTGGATAAAGTGGTCAAAGATTCTGTGAAAACCATAAGGAGTGATAATGGCACTGAGTTTAAGAATTTGATAATGGAAGAGTTCTACAAAAATCATGGAATTAAGCAGGAATTTTCTGCTCCTGGAACTCCACAGCAAAATGGAGTTGTTGAAAGGAAGAATAGAACTCTCATTGAAGCTGCACGTACAATGCTTGAAGAAGCAAAGCTTCCAACCTACTTCTGGGCTGAAGCTGTGCAGACTGCTTGTTTTACTCAAAATGCAACACTCATTAACAAGCAAGGAAAAATACCATATGAGATGGTGAGGAAAAAGAAGCCAAATCTGTAGTACTTTCATGTATTTGGATGTAAGTGTTTTGTTCTCAAGACTCATCCTGAACAACTATCCAAATTTGATCTAAAAGCTGATGAAGGAATCTTTGTTGGATATCCACTTTCCACAAAAGCCTTCAGAGTCTATAATTTGAGAACAAGAGTGGTCATGGAATCTATCAATGTCTCTTTTGATGACAAGAAGATTACTGGTCTTGAAGATTTTATTGATCATGATCAGCTGAGATTTGAAAACGAAGACTCAAATTCTGATACTAAAAATCCTGACAGTCTAAGTCCTGATACTGTAAACTCTGATGGATTAAACTCTGATGTTATTGAAACTGTGGTAACTATGCCAAAGGAAGATGCACCTATGCAGGGGGAGCATACTCAAGATCTTACCACATCTCAAGAAGCATCAGAACATACATCTGGCTCTTCAAGTTCTGATTCGTCAAGTTCTGATAAGCCAAGTTCTGATAGTGCTGAAAATCTAAATTCTGAAGAATCCAACTCAGAGAGCATAGTTTCAGGGGGAGCATCAGAAAATGAAATTGAAGACAGCATGGATCATGGGGGAGCATCCAGTTCTAGAGAAAACCTTCCATCTGCAAGGAAGTGGACTAAATCACATACACCTGATTTGATAATTGGAAATCCTGATACAGGTGTCAGAACTAGAATAGGTACTTCAAACGAATGTCTTTACAATTCTTTTCTCTCTCAGACTGAGCCAAAGAAAGTGGAAGAAGCTCTTCAAGATGTTGATTGGGTGCAAGCAATGCAGGAAGAGTTAAATGAATTTGAAAGAAACAAAGTCTGGACCCTAGTGCCAAGACCAAAGAATAGATCTGTTGTTGGTACAAAGTGGGTGTTCAGAAACAAAACTGACAGTTATGGCATAATTACAAGGAATAAGGCAAGGCTGGTTGCAAAAGGATATTCTCAACAGGAGGGAATTGATTATGATGAAACATTTGCACCAGTTGCTAGGTTAGAAGCCATAAGGATATTTTTGGCTTATGCTGCTCATAAAAAGTTTACTGTCTTTCAAATGGATGTGAAAAGTGTTTTTCTCAATAGAGAATTGGAGGAGGAAGTATATGTTGAACAACCTCCAGGCTTTGTAGATTCCAAAAATCCAGATTATGTCTACAGGCTTGATAAAGCACTTTATGGACTTAAGCAAGCTCCTAGAGCATGGTATGAGACTTTAGCTCAGTTTCTTCTTGAAAGTGGATTCAACAGAGGAACAATAGACAAAACATTGTTCTACCTCAACCATGGAAAGGACTTACTTTTGGTTCAGATTTATGTTGATGATATCATTTTTGGGTCTACAAATGACAGACTTTGCAAGAAGTTTGCCAAACTGATGCAGTCAAGGTATTAGATGAGTATGATGGGGGAACTTAGCTATTTTTTGGGCCTTCAAGTCAAGCAAAATGAAGAAGGCACTTTTATTTGTCAAACTAAGTACACCAGAAACTTGCTGAAGAAATTTGGAATGCAAGATTGTTCAAGTGCATCCACTCCCATGGCCACTGCAACAAAACTGGATAAGGATACTGGTAAATCAGTAGATATTACTGATTACAGAGGTATGATTGACTCTCTACTCTATCTAACTGCTAGTAGACCTGATATAATGTATGCTACCTGTCTTTGTGCAAGATTTCAAGCAGATCTCAGAGAACCTCATTTAACAGCTGTGAAGAGAAATTTCAAGTATCTTAAGGGAACAGCTGATCTGGGATTATGGTATCCCAGAGAATCAGATTTTAAACTAATAGGTTACTCAGATGCAGATTTTGCAGGTTGCAAAATGACAGGAAAAGCACAAGTGGAAGCTGCCAATTTCTTGGAGGCAGATTGGTTTCTTGGTTTAGCAAGAAACAAAAGTCAATTTCCACATCAACTGCAGAAGCAGAATATATTGCTGCAGGAAGTTGTTGTGCACAGATTCTTTGGATGAAGAATCAGTTACTGGATTATGGGTTAACATATTTCAAAATCCCTATTTACTGTGATAATCAAAGTGCTATTGCTATGACAGGTAATCCAGTTCAACACTCTATGACAAAGCACATCAGCATCAGGTACCACTTCATTAGGGAACATGTAGATGAAGGTACAGTGGAATTGCACTTTGTTCCAACAGATCAACAACTAGCAGATATCTTCACAAAACCATTATATGAAGCTACTTTTACAAGATTGGTAAATGAACTTGGAATGGTTTCAGGTTCTTTCTTTAAATCTGCTTAGTTTTGTTCTGTTACATCAGACTTTATGATCAGTATTTACAGAATTCAATCTCTTTGTGTATTCTGTGCTTAAATGAAAAATATGTTTAAGTACTGACTGTTGTCTGATCAATGTTTCTAAACTCTGATAGTGATATGTCTGTTTAGGTAACTATTCAATCCTATGAGGATAACTGTGCTAGATGCTGACCTATTAGTCTTCAATAAACAAGGGATCCTATGTAAGAAGTAATTATTTTTGTGGAAATCTATTGACACAAGCAAATTCTGATAATTGAGCTTAGTTGAGTTTACTTTGTCTATCTTATTACTAAGTCACAAACTAGAATAATGTTGCTCACCTATTAAGTTCTGATGCTAGTAAACCTATTGAATGAACTAAGTGCTGATAACCTCATTTATCAAAAAAAAAAAAATGAAACAAGGATTAAAAATCAGGTACTCCTTTGAGATCTAGAGTAAAAATGTGGAAGGGAAGACCCAAGTGCATTGCTGGTATTAAGTAATATGCATCAGAAAAGCAAATAAAATATTTTCTTGGTGACTTTTCACACTCTATGATTACTGGAGAAATACTCTGATAATAGCATAAATTCTGATAAGCAGTCGTGACTCACTTACAGTGAGAAGCCACTGTAAAAAGGAATTTAAAAAGATGCACAAAATTAGCACACAATAGTTGAGGTGGACTCAAGCATGAACTCATTCACCAGTAGGTTTCAGGATAATGACAGCTCTTTAGCAAAGTTTTACTTATACCTTATTTCTAAGATGTACTGAAGTGAATCAGACTTTACTCTTTGTCTGATATTTAGCTTAATGCACACACTAACCACTCCATATGAATGATGAAAATCACTGTGGTGATCTATGTTGTTTTAGATGAACAGTCATTGTGTCACATTGCACAAATTCTGAGGACAAGTTTTGATTGCATGTTCTGATGATTATGTTCTGAATAATATAAATCAAAATTTGTGTGAGGATTTACTAAGATAGGCATTCATTTTTTGATTTAAGAGATTATGTTCTGATGACTGTTAAGTTCTGATATAAGTCTAAGTTCTGATATTCACATCTGATACTTTACTTGACTTATTTATGGATAAAATTTGACCTAACAGTCTCAGTTTAAACCTGAATATGTTGAAGTGGAAGATTAATAGTTACTATGGTTAGGGATAGTGGTACTCGTACTTGAACAGTCAACTTTTACTTGTTTCTTGTGCGCATTAAACCATGTTTTATCTTTCCAATAAATGTTTTTCTTTTTAGTCTGGGGAGACGAGGTAGAAATAATTCCACCTGTAAGCATTAAATTTCTTTACGTCTCCTGGCATTCTCTTGCATATATAAGCAACCACTTCACATCAGCCTTCCCATCAATTCTCTTCTCACAAACTCGCCTTCATACTTTTTATATCAAAAACACCATGGTCAGATATAATATGTTTTTGAACTACGAAACTTTCAATATGGAGATGAGCTGTGCTGATTGGCAGCAGGAATGGCACATCACTGCCATTCCTGATGAGATATGAGACTCTGTTCCCCAGGAGGTACTCACCCACCTCCTGTTCTTCTACATGGACTACCATCGCCATCTGGAGCGATTGGAGGAGGAGAGGATGGAAGCTCTCCGACAGCAAGAGCGAATCATTCGACTTGCTATTCTGTTTGTCGAGAGTTGGAAGAAGAAATGATTTATTTTCTTCTTCCTGTTTTTCTTCATCATCAGCCTTGCCCTGCTTCTTGAGCTAGGACAAAGGCTGTTGACGTTAGGTTTAGAAGCTTAGGGAAATCTTGTACAAGTTATGATGTAATTTAAATTTCATGAATGTATTCTCTTGATATATTAATGAAATTTGTTTTTGTTTCAAGATCTTGTCTCTGAGATATTTTAATGCATTGTTAAATCCTGATACATATTCATATTCTGATGATCATATAAATTCTGTTTTAATTTAAGTTCTGATTTTCCTTTATCAGTACTTACTCATCTGATTTATCTTGGTCATTTTCACTCGATTTATTTTCAGAATATTGATGTTGCAGTGAACAATAATTAAATAAGTGGGAACGGTTTCAATTCTGAATTAAAACTATTTCACCTTGATTAATGGAATATCTGGGTCAGTGGAACGGTTTTTCCTTGAAAAACTGCAAGTGGGTAAGTAATGATTATTGTTTTCTCGTGCCCAGTAACTATCCGTTATTACTGCATGTCTGACAGGTGTCCAACGGTTATATTTTTTTAAAAAAAAGTATAAGTAAGACAGAGAGAGGATTTTTTAATCTTTTATTTCCTTTCATACTTTTTCTCTCTACTTGCTTTTACTCTCTTTCTTCTTCTCACGTTGGTTTTTCATACAGACATTTTATCAAACACCTAACAGGCACTCTTAAATCTCAATTTTTCTCATGGCACCAAAGGATTTAATCATTGATGGAGCTAAATTTGTTCCAAACAACTATGCTGCAATTCTTGATCATGCTGAAGCTCCATCTGAATTGCATTTTGTGCAAGATCTTCTTGCACACAGTGAGATTGGGTATGCATTGACCCAACCTTCAGTCTTTTCGAGCCAACAAGTTCTGACATTTTGGCGGACTGGGCACTTTGATAATGGTGGTACACATGGCACTCCCAGTATTGTTTTCGAAGTGGGTGATTCTTCATATGCAGTCACTCCTGGTACAATACGCAAGGCTCTACATCTCCCAGAAGGATGTACTTTTTCAATTCCATAGGAATCAGCTCTTCAGGAGTTAATGGCCAGTTTGGGATATGAACAGAGTTTGGCAAAGGTTGGGCAGTTGAAACGGGCTCATATCAGAAGGGAATGGAGCTTCTTCTTCGACTGCATCACTAAAGCTTTTGGGAACAAGTGTTCGAATTTTGATGCTATTCCTATAATGAGTCAGCACATCGGGTATTCTATTATAAACCAAACTCATTTTGATTTTGCAACTGCAATAATTGGTTTTATTGGGGATAGGATGACAGAGGATAGGAATGTTGTTTACTTTGCTAGATTCTGTCAACTTATATATACTTATTGTACTGATGAACCTCAATTAGTCAGTTCCTCAACTCCACCTTTTAAGGTTGCAAAACGCTACTTTAATGACCTGATAAATGCTGACACTAAGAAATCAGTGGTTAGACCTTTACAGATTCCTCAAACTGTAAAACAGATCTTAGTAAATGCTGATCCTGATACTTATATATCTGTTTATTCTGATGTCCAACCAACAATAACCTCCCAAACACCACAACAACCATCAGCACCTACCACTCATTCTACTCAACCAACCCTCAGGCAATATATCAAATCCTATCTCTCCACTTTACAGACAGTTCAACCCTCATCCTTAGCACCTACTGTGAACCCTTCATCTTTTAAGCCTAAGAGGACAAAGACTGTTCCTCCAACACCTCAAAAGAGAAGGATGATTGCTTTGAGAGATGAATCTGATACTGAGGAACAGGTTCCTTCTTCAGAACCTGTTGTTAAAGAAGCTGAGAAAGTGACTTCTCAGAAGGATTCTGGAATTGGGGGATCTAGGCTTCTCAAGAGGCTTAGAAGAATGACTGTTACTGAAACTCCCAAGGAATCCATATCTACAAAGAGATACAAGAAACAGAGGTCAAAAAGGCCAGTTTCAGATGATGAAGAAGCAGCAGCTAAGGAAGGGGATCAGGAATCTCTGATCTCACAAGAAAAGGAATCTGCTCCAGTCCCTACTTCTCCATCAACTTCATCTCAGGAAGCTGTTACTGAAAAGGCCAACACACCATCTGTGTCTCCTGTTCAAAATTCTGTATCTCCTGTTGTTCCAGGCACAAGGGCTGAAATTGATATCTAGACCTTGGTTGTGCCTGAAGTACTTTACTTAGAAGCTCCAACAGCAACTAATCCATCAACAACACATGTTACTGATGCTGTTCAAACTCCATAGTTATCTACTACACCTTCTCTGCATCTAGATGCTGATGATCAGAATATAGGTGAGCATCAGGATATGGCTGTTGATCAGAACTTAGAACCAGATCAGCAATTAGAGGATGTTGAAGCCTCCATTGCTACTCACACTGTTGTTTTATCAGAAGATACTGATTCTTTAAGTTCTGATACTGCAAATGCTGGAGATACTGGTGATGCTGCTCCAAATGCAGATGCTGATGAAGCAGGTCCTTCAGGACATGCTCCTCAACAAACTATTCTTAAGTCTGAACTTGTTAAGAAGTTTGTTACCAGAGAAGCACCAGTTCCTTGGAGTGAAACTCCTGCAGGTCAGGAGTGGACTAAGGAATGGAACTCAATTACTTGTGTTCCCTCTGCAAAGAATCTGGCTGAGCAATTGACAAAAGCTGATGAGATGTTAAATACTGATGATTTCAAAACCCAGCTTAGAGTCACTGCATTGAGTACTAAACATCTTCAAGGTCTCCATTCAACTACTCATGCAGAGCTACACAAGATTCAGGAAGAATTCATCAAACAGGAACAAGTTCAAAAGATTGATAAGAAAAAGTTCTTCCAACCTACCTTTGACAGGATTGCTTATATTGAGAAGACTCAAGAGAAGCAACAAGCTCAGATTGATGATATTCTGAAAAATCAAGCTTCTCAGCAATCTCAACTTACTGAAATCCAAGCCCCAGTGGAATTGCTTGTCTCTCTTCTACTACCTGCTGATGCCAAAAAGGGGGAGAAAGTAATTAAGTCCAAATGCAAGACTGACAAGACACTGAAAGGGAAGGATGATGAAAAGGATGATCAAGGAAACCCTCGAATGGGTAGAGGTCATAGTCAAGGTAGAGGTTTCTCATCAAGAAAAGCTGAAATCACAAGTCACAGGACAAGTTCTGATGCTGGAAAAAGAATTAGTTCTGCTACTGGTAAAAAGATAAGTTCTGATGAACTTTTAGATCTTGATGTCAAGACAGTTATTTCTTCAGGAAAATCCAGGAATGGACTTGGAGAGTTTAATGGAAGAAGAAGCCAGACTTAAATCAGAAAAAGCCATATCTAAATATGAAGCTTCTGGTAAAAAGACACTTCCAAAACTCAAAGGCATTGTGATAAAAGAAAGGACAAATACTGAAGCAACATTGGCTAAATCACAACCGCAGATAGATCCAAGATCCAAGGGTAAAGAAAAGGTTGGTGAACCTATCAAGGTTTATGTGCCTCCTGAGAATGAAGAAATTACTGATGAAAAGGACGATCTTGCTCTGACTTCAAGAAAAATTCTTAAAACAACCTCTGACATGGCTCAAGTTGTTCAGAGTCAAGAGACAGTAAGTTCTGATATTCCAAAGAAGCAAGTAACCTCTGACATAGCTCAAGTTAACTTGATATCAGAAGATAGACCAAAGAAACTCTTACCAGGATTCACTAAAGCAAAACAGACTCAACCTTTGAAGACTGCTGCAAGTTGTTTTGAAGCAAGAGTAGTTACTGGAAAGGAAGCAAGAGATAAAACTGGATTGGGAAGTGCTGATGAAAGAAGAATACAGAACACTACCAATGATCCAACTTCCTTGAGTGAACCAGGTATTGGAGCAACTCCTGAGAGATTGAATCAACTAGAATCTGTACAAATGGTTTACCATACCTACTTGAAAGAACACATCTTGTTGTACTTCATGATAGATGGTAGGGTTTATCATATAAGGCAAAATGCCATTCCATTGAAGTATTTTGAAGAATTGGAGCATGTACTATTCTTACTTCAAGTGGATGACAGATTGACAGGAAGTGCTGCAAACTATTTGAAGGATCAGATTCAAAGACAGAAAAGACTTTATTCTGTTAAGTCTGACAGCACATATGTTCCAAAGTACAGAGATCATAAGGGTGATATAGTTGAAATGAAGCCCAACACTGCTAAAATTATAACTACCTTTCTGGGTTACAGGGCTGTGGAATTCAATCTTGAGTCTGATAAAGCTTACTTGATCAGACTGGATCTGGATATAAGAAAAGCAAAGATTAATGACCTCAGGGCTGCAATCTTTCAAATTGGTGAAGATAATGCAGAGCTTAAAGATGCTAAAAGGAGGATGATTGATGAACTTAGATATGCTGAGAGATGTTTGTTGAAGAACAATCTCAGAACAACTCCTGACATCAGAGAGATCAGAAGATGAAGCCAAGTCAAGATCTACAACTGATTAAATTCTGATATTTGTACAGACTGAAGCTGTTATCAGAAGTTAAATGTTGGTAAAGCTTTAAGGACTGTAAGTTGTAGTTATCTAGTCTAATTCTCATGCATTTGTACTTAATGTTTTTGACATCATTAAATATCTGTTAAACTTGTATATTATGCTAATTTACAAGTTGGGGGAGACTGTTAGATATATTTGATAATGTCATGGCTAATATGATTTATGTTTAGTTTTCAGATGTTACTTAAACAGGATAAATCAGTACTTACTGGAAGTTAGGACTTAAGGATATCAGTACTTATATTATCAGGAGATAATCATCAGAAGATGGATATCAGAACTTAAGTGCTGGAGTATGTTCAGATAAGGATAGTAGTTGATTAAAGGAAAGAAGATCGAGATAAACATAAGAAGAGATATGCATGAAGAAGGAGTTCTGTGAAGAATGGAATACTTGGAAGAAAAGATATCTGATTGATATATTTTAGGAAGCAGAATTATATTCCATATCAATTACCGATTATCTTGTAACTGTGTAGTATATAAACACAGACATAGGGTTTACACTATAAGTGTTATCATATTCGAGAAGATTATTCGTAGTAACCCTAGCAGCTCTCGTGATATTTGTTCATCACTGAGAGGTAACAGTTCCATACTGTAATAGAGTTTATTGTTTCAATAAAGTTTGTTTTCTGTTACTTGAAATATTTAAAGTTTGATTTGATTGTATTTTACACTGTATTCACCCCCTCTACAGTGTGTGTGACCTAACACCACATTTGAAACATTTGAATTTTGATTTATCCCCCATGTTTCTATCTGGCTTAGCTGCTCCAAAGTTCTTTTTGAACTTGAGCTTGGAAAATCTTCTGGAAAGAAATGCTAGATGTTCATCAATGTCATCCATATCATCTTGTCTCAAAGAATCTTCATTTTCTGCTACCAGCCCCTAGCCCTTGTTTTCACAGACCTTTGAAGTAGTCTCAACAGCTTCTATCTTCATCTCCTTCTCTTTCTCTAACTCAGCAACTAGTGCAATGGACCCTCCTTTCTTTCTTCCTTTCTCCATTCTTTCATCTTTCTCTATTTCAACCTCATAAGTCTTTAGAATGCCATACAGCCTCTCTAATGTAAACTCTTTATATTCTTGTGAATTTCTCAAGGAGACTGTCATTGGTTTCCATTCTTTTGGTAGGGATCTCAGAAATTTGAGGTTAGAATCTTTGGTTTGGTAGATTCTTCCATGCAGCTTTAGAGCATTTAGTAGCTTTTGAAATCTACTAAAGATATCTGTGAGAGTTTCACCTTCTTGAAAGTGGAAATGCTCATATTGCTGAATTAGTAACTGCATCTTGTTTTCTCTAACTTGTTCAGTGCCATCACAGATAATCTGAATTGTATCCCAAACTTCCTTCACAGTTTTGCAATTGATGATGTTGTCAAACATGTCACCATCAACTCCATTGAACAGAGTATTCATGGCCTTCTTGTCTTTCCTAACTTGTTCAATATCAGGACCTGACCATTCATGCCTTGGCTTGGGAACTGATGGCTCATTTCCTGTTGCATCTATCATTGGTACATGAGGGCCTCTCTCTATATAATCCACATAGGCCTCATCTTGAGAAAGTAAATGAAGATGCATCTTTACCTTCCAGTGATGGTAATTATCTTTGTCCAGAAAAGGAATCTTGACTTCAACATCCTTCTTGTTCATCTTGATGTTCGTTGTGATCTTTAAACTCTTTGTTCTTCAAAAGCTTGCTCTGATACCAATTTTTAGTCCCTAACAATGCAACAAGAATTACAGAAGGGGGGTTGAATGGAATTCTTGAAACTTTTTTTGAATTATAAAATGTTCTAACTCAAAATATATATGTAAGTGTTTTGATTTGCAAAGTGTGGAATGACAAGTTAAAATGAATCAAAACACAAAGTATTAAAAACACAAGTCTTTAAAATTTTCTGGTGGATTTGAATACAACCACCAGAGATATATATATATATATATCAAGAGAACCCTGTGTAGCTTGAATAGCTCACAGCTGCTTATAAATATGAACAACTAAACATACAGAGAAATGCTAAGGATACAGCTTACAATTGTTTCTCTGAGAATAAATTTGCTTAGTCTTGTTATTGTTCTATTTGCTACTCTTGGTTTATATATCACCAAGATTACACGGTAATAAGACAAGGTAATAAAACAAAACCTATCAAGTCTAATACTATGCTGCTTCACTACTTTATTCCAGCATCTTTGAATATCTTCATAATAGCATGTAAATGTTAATGCTTCTTTGTTCTCAAAAACCCAGTTGAGTAGGCTGCCACATTCCTTTTGCAAACACTCGACGCATGTGACTGTGTTGTCACTGTCAACAGATGTTTGAATTGATCATCCGTCGGGTACATGATCATCCGTCGGGTTGCCTTGTTGATCATCCGTCGGGTAGCTATTTGGCACTTGACTTCATTTCATTTATGCAGAATTACAAGAAATCATCTATTTACAATTAATCAACCCATTCTGCATATCTAATTAAAGTCAACATGACTTATAAGCTACTACAGAATCTATACAAAGGTGTTTGCAGAAATGTGCTACATGACTTATTGTTACATAAGCAACTCACTCGATGGATGTCAAATAATCATCCGTCGTGACTGTATTGAGTCCTCCGTCGGGACTATATTTCCTTATCCGTCGAGTGCTACATAATTCACTAAGTTGAATTTACTAAGGTGTTTTGTTAATGAAATCATCAAGTTCATAACATATTCCCAACAATGACTTATAGAGAAGTCAGGAAAGCTACTAGAGAACTCAGAGATATCGACAAGGAAAATTAAAGATATAAAGATTGGAGATATCAACAAGTCATTTCTTCACTAGAGATCTCTGAGATATCGACAAGTCAAAATGTCAATAGAGATCTCTAAAATATCGACAAGTCAAAATATCACTAGAGATCTTTGTGAGGTCGATAAGTCTATTTGCCACTAGAGAACTCAGAGATATCGATAAGCCAAAGTGAAGACATGAATATAAGAGATATCGACAAGCTAAATTCTCTTATAGAGAACTCAGAGACCTCTACAAGTCAAAACAACCATAGAGTAATGAGAAATCTCGATAAGCCAATATACCTATCGAGATGTCAAGTTCTCTATATACCAAACTGGAGATCTCGAGGTAAAACTCAAAGTACAAAGTGCAGACCAGTTCAATATCCAAGATTAATAATCTACAAACAATTCAATTAGTTAGATTGACAAGTCTACAAAAAGCAGCTTGAAGAGTGCAAGATCAAAGGCCAAAATTAACTGGAAAAGTAAAGTCACAAGCGTGCAAGATTAGCAAAGATTCACTAGACCAGAATTAGAAAGATTTGATCATCTAAAAATAGGGTTTAGTACATATTGTTGCTTGTTGTGTAATAACCAGTGTTTACTGTTCTATAAAGTAAACATTAGATGCTTTGTTAGTAGTTACAATTTAGATAAGAAAAATCTTGTATTCTCTCAAGAAAGAAGCTAAGCTCTTTACCAACAAATAGCCTAGAAATTTTATAGCAAAACATTCTTAATTTTAATATAAAATTAAGTGAGTCATGTACTCCACTGTCGCTAGTGGAGCACTCCGCTGCTGGCGCAGGGAAAGATCTGTACTTTGTTTAATTTCACTTTGTTTCTTGTTTAAGCTCAGTTTTAACACATTTCACTACAAGGTTTAATTTACTTTGTTCACCATCATAAACAAATCAAAAAAAGCAGAAAAATAATAAAACACATTCACCCCCCACCTCTGTGTGTTATTCATTACCTAACACCAACTCAATAGGAGTTAGATTAATTTATGGACTTCATAAATTATAGCGTGAATATCAACCTTGCTATCTTGAACAAGAAGCATCTAAGAAGGGAATGATCATTCTTGTTTGATTCAATAGTAAGAGCCTTCACCTACAAGAAGACTGGGTATGACAATATATTTAGTGTGATTCAAAATTTGGTGTTTTCCATGGCTCACAACAGGCACATTAAATGTGGGGCTATTGATCCTGGAAGAACTCAGCACAAGGCTAACAATGCATTTGGCCATAAGAGGTAAGGAAATTTTCTTTCCTAGGTTTATTATGTCTACTTTGAATCATAAAGTTACAGACATACATTTACTTAATGGTATTGATAGGACTAAAATAGGCAATTATAAACAAGTGTCCAAAATATTATTTGCTTCACTAATTAGAAAGAATAAGGTACCAGTAGGTTTCAGAATCACCGAGTTTATGTTAGAAAAATTCAGAACCTACCCATACCCTATGCCTGAAATGAGGTCTAGTTCCATATCTAGTACAGTTATGGCTCCTGTACCCGTGGAAGTACAAACACGGGAACACCAACAAGGGTCTTCCACAACTGAGATCCTTTCTTTATTACAACTAGAAGCTAGGAAACCGGCCACTTCATCCTCTTAACAGGCTGGAGTGAGTAAATGTTAGTCGCTAAACACGCGCTAATAATTCACGCAAGTATACGCGTTCGCAAGTAATATAGAATTATTTCTAGTTCGATCCCACAGAGACTGGCGTTGGTTAACTATTTAATTCAAGAACTTAATCAACAATGTATGGTTATTATTCAATGCGAAGATGGTAACAATTTGGTTTGTTTATAACTAAGAATTAAGCTAACAATTATAACTAAGGGAATAATATTGGTTGAATTAATATATATGACAAACATGTGATTCTAACTTCATTAAATACTTCATTCAATAGCCTTATTGTTCTTAACCTTAGCATGCAATGGTGATGACACTAATCAGACAACACGAGACTAATAAACGCCAACTTTTGTTGCACGAGTACCATACTACCAGACATCCACAAAAGAGATAGAAGCTGAATAGACACCAATTATATTGAGACCCTATATGTCTATAGAATTTGACAACATAACGGTTTAAGCACAATTTATCTATCGTGATTACACAGGGCAAGTAAGATGGGTAAAATTACCTACGAATCATGCACAACAATAACACATGAATCTATGCTAGCATGGCAAGTTCTAAATCCTTAAATTCACTGTCGCTTCATTAAGAATTAACACGCTATCTTATAATTTCATGACTCTTACAAGACGAATAAGCATAACTAATACTAGGTTATCATACAATCACCACACACTAAGGCATCGAAACAATTTAACTAAAGAAATCCATAAATAAATCCGCTAGAACCCCACGATAACGATTAGCCCATAATCGGACTCATCATCAATGTGGGTTCCGATGAAAGCATAATATAACAAACGTAGTCTTTATAACGAATAAATAAAACCAATTACAAAATAAGAGTTAAGGTTTACAAGTAAGAAAACTAGCATCCAAGTTACAACTTAAAACAAAGATTCACAAGTAAAAATAAGATCTTCTTCATCTTCATTGAATTGTGCTAATACGGTCTTCTTACGGCTCTCCTTGCGCTCTGGTACGTCTCTCTATGAAAACATTCTTATTTGAATATTTATAGCAGCCCTAATCAATCTGGAAGTCTCCCAATTAGAATTGCATTAGAATCAGGATTCAAAACTTTCACACCGGCGCGGGCGCGCGCTAACACAGCGCGGGCGCGCTGTCATTCTGGAATCCTGGCGCGGCCGCACGCTATCACAGCACGGGTGCTCCGTCCTTCTGGGAAAAACTTAGATTTCATCTTTTTCCTTCCTGCTTCGAGCCGACTTCCACTAGCTTTTATTCCAACACCACTTGACACCAAATTAGCACCAAAACAATGCTAATTCACCTGATTACCTAGATAATGCCTGAAATGAAAAAACACTAGAAAACACATAAAAACACTTAACAACTTGAGTACAAATGCATCAATTCAAAGCTTATTAGAGCATAATAAAGTTTCATAAATGCCACTCAACATACCCCCAAACTTGAATTGATGCTTGTCCTCAAGCATAAACAGACTCAAAGAACAACTAGCAAAAATGCATGGATGCAACTATATGAATGCAACGATCCCAATAGAATAACTCAACCACTCAACAAGCAACATATCAACAAATACATCTACTCGCATAAAGATCAATTAAATCATACAAATCAACTTACAAACTAGAGACGTGCGTGTGTGCAGATGCTTACAGATATACTATCACAACTAGATCGACAACCATGACTCACTACTTATCAAAAAAATCGCAAGTTTATAAATAAAATAAAAGCTAGACTCAAAATAATTTATAACACTTCAATTCTATATTGGAGTTTTATACGGATTCATGCTTTTATTCACAAAAAAATAACACAAGTATGCTTATTTGATCGTGCAATGAGTGAGATCCACAAAAGACTTATATAATAGTACCCAGGTAGCGAGCGTTAGGTTAGCAAATCCCAAATTATAAAACCCTTAGGTCACTAGGCACAAAGTCCCCTAAGAACTTAATGACTCGAGTACTAAAGAGCCCACTCGTGATCAATTATGCATAACACTTATTCTCTTTTTTCTTATTTTTTTTTCTTTTTTTTTCTTCTTTTTTCCAATGAATTTCTGAATGAGTGCGTTTCGCTCCATCTCATTCAACCCTAGACTACTCATATAAATATGAGCCAGCTACTAGCCATTTGACACCTAGCCACACAACTAGCAATGAAATCCAATATTCTCCAGTTTTAAATATCCATGTCTTTTATTATTAAGAGAATATACTAAACTCTAAATATAAACAAATGATTACACCTCGACAAACCAACAAATCATGACTATGATCTAGCACTCTAGCAACCTATAAGACTTAGTGAAATATAAGTGTCTTTAGCTTGCAAATCAACTTAATACGACTTAACATCTCTAAACACGACATCACTACACTAGCATTAATATCATAAGTCAACTGGAAAAATTATCTGAGGGATTGATAAGTGGCATTTTATACCACTTAGAACGTCTTAAAATGGCTTAAATTGGTGTCTTGAAATCAAGTATTTTGTGTATTTGATGCGTTTTTCTAGTGTTTATGCATTTCAGGGTATTAGTTGCATTTCGGAGGAGGAATCATCAAGAATAAGCCTTGGCATGTGTTCACCATTGCGAGAGGAAGAGAACGGGCAGATTACGGCAAAGAAACGGAGCAAACCGGGAATTTTTCCAGTAGGGTCCTGCGCGCCCGCGCAACAATGCTGAGCGGCCGTGCAGCAGCCTTGCGCGCCTGCGCAGAAATGCTGAGCGGCCGCGCAGGGTCGGGGAAAAAGCTGAATTATTTTAGACTTCTACTTCTGTTTGGCTTCCAACTTCTATGTAATCTGAGTTTTATGGGACTATTATATAAGTAGATTTGAGACGTTTTCATAAAGAATAAGAAGGAGATTATGTTTTAAATTGTGTTGGCGCAAGAAGCGAAAGAGATAAGGAAGAAGACCGATTTAGCACACTGCAGCGAAGAGGAAGCATATATTCTTGTGATTCTTATTTCGTTGTAACGTTGGATGCTAGTTTTCTTGCTTTGGCTTATTTACTCTTGTGATGTACTCTGTTTTAATATAATTAGTTTAGTTATTATTTTCTTGTGTTGATTATCATGATTTCATATGAACCCATGATGGTGATAAGTTCTATTATGGGCTAATCGTGATCATGGGGTTGCAACGGATTTATTATGAAATTCTTTAGTTAATTGTTTAATACTTTAGTGTGATGATTGCATGATATCTAGTATTGGTTGTGCGTGTAACACCCCCAGATCCGGGGTCGGGGATCCGGGTCGTCACGGTCTTTCTTTCCACAATATCACTTCACTTAATTAATAAATAACCTTATGTTGTGACCCCACACTAACACTCACCACAACCCGTTATAGTCTCAGAGATGAAATTTAAATAAGTACAAGTCTTTGAATCCACAATTTAAAAGTTATTACAACCCAAAATGATTACTTGATAAATTTACAGTTAATTGCCATTATCTGCCACAAGTTATAATTATACATAATTGATTCTCAAAAGTAGATGGTCTGATCTACAATAGATCTACCTCTGCAGCTATAGCAGCTACAACATCAACGGGAAGACGTGGGACGCTTCCCACGCGCTTGCGCTGGGTCTGCTGGAGTCTGGCCATCTTTCCTAACTGTTGTTGTGTGATGAAGAAATAAAGCAAGGGTGAGCAGCAAGCCCACCAAAATAATATGTATAATGATTAATAGTATATGAGCCTACTCATAATACTCATGAAAGTCTTGGTCAAAAGAAATGAACCAAGTTTGATATCTTAATGCGATGAAGTCGCAAAATATTCAGTATATATACATATATACTTTTCAAAATATTGGAAGTCCTCTTCCATGCATAATATACACAAAGTCCCAGTGTATAACTGTATAAAAAAATATCGTTGCAAGGTGATCTCATATATCTAACCTTGTCTCAACGTTTTTCTGAAAATCTTTGTCATTCATAAGACAATTATTAATTAGATATAAGTTTAAAAGATGAGGTTACCAAATACCCCAATATACTTATATCTCTCCCAATACCACTTGAACTACCACCGTTCAAGTTACAATCAGTTTCAAAAGTTCATCACATAGATGAGACTACAAGACAAGATTTGAATAGATTCAATCTTTGAAATATTATTGAATGAAATAAAGTTACGAGATACTTTATTTAGTCCCGATATATATATATCCACATATATATATCTCTTAAACATTTCCTGGAACCTCTGTTATATAAAGTATGAACAGAGTTTGAAACATCCAATGAATTTTGTAAAGGAAAAGAATTTTGGCATAAACCCGATATCTCGCTGATCAGGCAAAGATACCAATAAGTAACCTTTTCTACTGTAGATGGATGAATTCCTCACCGGTCATCACCCTGGCCGCATTAGGACCTCGCGCTAGACCGTACCCCGGCCCCTCACGCGTTGATGGACTGCCACCCAGCCACTTACACAATAATAGACCGTACCCCGGCCTGTCGCTTATGCCGACTCAATGAGATGGGCTTGCTTCCCGAACGTTGGGCAAGTAATCAATTCATTTACCAAATCTGCAACCTCGTTGCGAATATAAAATACACCACAGAGCCGGATTCCCCAGGTTTTGAGCGAGTATTTAAATCCCCTTTAAAAAGGAAGATCTTAAATATAAAAATGAGTTTTGGGATCCGCTCTGACTTTTAAAAATCATTTTGAAGACTCGAAAACACTTTAAAGAGTGTTTGGAGTAAGGCTGATTTAATGAAGTAAATCAGTCCCCAGAATATTAGAAAATATCTGAATATTATTAATTAAATAATATTCCCATAAAGAATAGTCTTTATAAAAATATTTGAAGTAGAAGTATTAAAATTTATACTTGAAACGAGTATTAATTAACCAAAGCTATACTTATATGAAAGTATTATCTTTATTTGAATAATCGAAAATAAGTTTGATTATTGACATCTTATTCTTTAATAAAATAAAGAATATATTTCAGCAAATAATCGGAGTCATAGATCCTCAAATGAATATTCAAATAATATTCATTAAATAATATAAACTGAGTCATAAGCCTTCGAATGAATATTCAAATAATATTCAATAAATAATATAAAAGAGTCATAAGCCCTCGAATGAATATTCAAATAATATTCAAATAAATAAATAAAAGGAGTCATACGCCTTCGAATAATATTCGAAATAATATTCAATAATAAAATAAAGTTAAAGTTATCGAATAAACCTTATTCGATTAATAGTTTTGAAAACTATGACCATATATATATATAAATATATATATATATATATCCATATCCATATATACAAAATCTACTCGGGATCCTCGACTCCCGGTTTTAGAAAATATTTTCACCTTTGAGTCCCTATACTAAGGGTATATGCAAGATACCGCTATCCTCTAGCATAGGTATTATCAAATGAACCAACAGATATATATTTCAAGAATATGAAACAGGCATGCATATATACCATATCACATGCTACAATATATCGCAAAAATTTGCTAAATAACCAATAGGCATTTATCGCAAGATCATGCATATACAAATGTATACATCACAACAACAGTATAACGGATAGAATACTTGCCTGAGCGACTTGGGGGTGAGAAAGGCTCGGGACGAGTCTGATAACCTATAAACAACAAGTAAGTTGGAATTAAACCAAAATCACTTGTAAATCTATGCTTTAACTAACTTAGACTCTAATGCTAGTTTTGCGCTCACCGATTTGCTTAAGTCACTCGGGTACCCTCGGCTCCACCATTTTTAATAATTTAACCTTTACGAGTTTTAAAACGATTCTTTCGCGAATGTCTTACCAACTGCCTAACACACTTACCATAAATGTTTCACACATTAATTAACCCTTTTTGGTCTTTAACCTACATTCCAAAGTAAGGCGAGGGAAAAAGTTTCGTTCGCGAAACGCCGTTACTTGAAACGGTCGTTTCTCCTAAACCGTAAATCGGAATCGAACGAACTACATATCAAAACGAAGCTCGTAACATGAGCTATCTAAACATGGCAGTGGTCACAATCTAGCAGGGGGTTCTCGGGTCCTAATTCTATGCACAAAAACAGTCCAAAGAAAATCGGACGTTATGACGGCTATGTTTACGCGATTTCCCAATTTTATACCATTCAATTCCATCACCAAACAACCCCAATCCCTTCATACAATCAAAGTCCATCCATATCACATCCTAACAGCCCGAAAACTCAATATTATGAACTTTATACTACCCTCAAACATGAACTAAAAGCTATACTTAAGTTCATTAACCAATAATCAAGATTTACAACTTCAAACTCATTACAAATCCAACCACACTCTAAGTATACAAGGATCATGCTCCTTATGAATTATAACAATTAAAACCATTCCTAATACTCAAAAGTAAAGCTAGGGTTTGAAGTTTTATACCTTCTTGAAGCTTTTAATCAATGAAAGATCCTTGGAAAGCCCATGGAAGCCTTGATCTATGCTTAAGCTACCTTGTCCTTACAAATAAAATCAAGAATCAAAAATTTGTTCTTGAAAGTTACTATTCACCCTAAACTTTTAGGAATTGATTAACTAGGTAAACCTTGGATTCTTGGATCCAAACTTATAGCATAACTAAGTTATGAATTATGGAAGCTAAAGAAACAAACCTTATAATTTTTGAAGGTGTGTAGCTTGAGTTTTTAAAAACTCCTCCTTGTTTTTCTTGAAAAGGCCGAGAGCAAGATGAAGAAGAAAGAGAGATTTTTGTGGTTTTGCTTTGATTTGATTTTTGGTTGGTTGTTTTTGTTTTGTTTTAGGTCAATTACCCATTTACCCTTGATTTTGTGTGGCTAATATTCCACCACATTTCCTTCCCTCTTATGTCATGCTTGCATCACTTTGTGATGTCATCACCCCTCCTTTGTCCTCTTTCTATTGGTTGGATGACATCATCCCCCACTAATCCCTTTGATTAGCTTCTAATTGTTTGCCTAATGACCGCTGATCTGTTATACGGTTCGCTTAACTTTCGTTCTCGTTTCTCGTTTGAAGGATCATACCCGGGATCTTATTACTTAGGTTCCCTTAACCTTTCTCAATACATTATATTCCTTTTTATGATCCTCTATTATAATCCTTTAATTTAAATCCTTTTTATCCTGTTACCTTATACTCAAATCTCTCTGTATCTTGTGGATTTCCGGGAAAAACTAAAGTGTTCGGATTTGGATTCTGACGATCTTTACATACACTTATATCCCATATAAAGTACTAATAAAATCTCAGAATATCCATATCAGAACCCCTACATAGTGTGGCATGAAAAGTTTTCTCATTCAGCAAAAACACTATTCATAAGGGTTTCAAAAATTTCTCAAAAATTGGGGTTATTACAGTCTCCCCTCCTTAAAAGGATTCCGTCCCGGAATCAGATAGAAAGTGAATAGGGATACTCTCTTAGCATTGCACTTTCTAACTCTCGAGTAAATTTTCCCACATTGTGGTTCTACCATCAAACTCTTACTAGTTTGATAACCCTTCTCCTAAGCACTCGTTCCTTTTTACTCTATACTCTTCCTGGTTGCTCCATATAGGTTACGTCTAGTTGCATGTCTATGCGCTCATATGCCCCTATTTGTCTGGCATCCGAATTACACTTCCTTAACATTGATACGTGGAACACGTTATGAACTTGCTACAGGTTCGGGGGTAGGGCTAGCTCATATGCTAACTTCCCAAACGTCTTAATATATCCAAGGGTCCAACAAATTGTAGACTTAGCTTTCCTTTCTTTCCGAACCTCATCAATCCTTTTCAAGGGTTTCCAAGGGGATACCTATAACATTACTAGGCCCCCTATTTCGTACTCTTTGTCCTTTTTTTTGAGTCAAATCAGCATACCTCTTATGTCCATCTTGGGTTACTACCAGCCGTCCTCTGATTAGATCTATTATATCCCTGGTCCTTTGGACTACTGCGGGTCCGAGCATCTTGCGCTCTACAACTTCATCCTAACATAAGGGAGATCGACATTATCTTCCCTCAAGGATCTCATAAGGCGACATCTCGATAATGACATATTATCTATTGTCGTAAGATAACTCAATCCGAATTAAGTGATCATTCCAAATTTTTTTCAAGTCTATTGCACAGACTCTCATTATAGCTTTTATCATTAGAACTTTTGCTTCTCAATACCTATTCTTTTCCAGTTCGTAATCGCTACTACCTTCTGTTCCTAATATTATACGGGTTATACTTTTGCTCGTTAGCGTTCTATAACCTTTTAATAACCACGTCAACCTTAGTATCACGAATGTGTTCCCATTCCGCATACTACCACCACTTTATTACTCCTTTTTCAGTTATTTCTATTTTCCAAAGTTTGATTAATCATATAGAAGTAAAGGAATTTGTTGAGAGATCACTATGATCATGAACACTTGTTATATCGCATAGTTAGTACAGAAGGTGGCCAGCCTTTAGTACTTGACAAGCAATTAAACAACATGTGGTATCCTACTAGGCTTCTATCACAAAGATAGATAGTCATTCGGCAATACCTCCCCTTCTGGAAGGGTTGTTCTTCTCAGCTTACATGAAATGAAAAGAAGAGAAAAGAACGAACTGAAGAGAATTGTATATATGAAAAAAAAAATATACTGCCACAAAATATCTGGCTTGGAATCTACCTCTGAACTATAGAGGTTTGTCATAGAAGAACAAAACATATATGTATTTATATCAACATCAAGTATTATAGCATCGCATTTCACGTGCTTAAATATTTTCGCTATCCCGTCCATCATTCTATGGACCCATGCTCTTCCTTGAGCTTATACACAATTACCTTTGAAACTCCCTCGACATCGAAAATCGAATCTGGGATCTCATTCTAGACATCATCGTTACTTGAATTCTATGTTTGCACCGCAACCTTCCTCGTATAATAATACGACCCTCTATTGATAAGAAAGAATAATAATTCACTAGGTAGATACTCTACTTAATTATTCTATCAATGATAACTTATACACTACCACGACCCGATTAGTGGTACTCAATCTCAACACCCATTCAATACAACTCTCACGGTTGTAAACAGCTCATTACTCGCAGAATCATTGATACCTTACTATGGTCCACCACTGACCTACTGTACTCATTCATTTTCCATGAAGTCTTAATAGCTAACCATACGGAGTCCATACATCTCGTATCAAATCCTTCTAAGGAGGTAACATAATCACCATTCCTGATTCATGAAGAACACTCCTGATCCTGACATACATACATGACATGAAGCAGATAAAAGTGCAGAAGAGTTTCAATCAAAGCAACGATAGCAGGTTAATACTATTCTTAATCATACGCCCTAAATAGAAGAATTAACTCAAGGGTTCATCTAGTCCTTTTTGAAACATGGTCCTGGATTATCTCAAGATAGGACCTTCTAAGATAGATAGCCCGTTCATGGCGATTACATGAATTAAACCTTTACCAACTACTATTACGGTTGGGTATTGCACAGTCATCAGAAGGAATGACAATCTTCCTAACCATAATTCAACCTTCACATTTTTAACCATCATCACTATATTCTTTTGGCACACGCGCCTATAATTATCCTCTTACCTTTAAAGTGTCGGCCACCTCTTTGGCCTTTCCTGATAGTAAAATTTCCTTACAGTCAATGTCACATTAACCACCTCCAATAAATTTCTACCTTATTTCAATCACAGCTTATGTGAAGATGTTTTCCTTAACATCTGATAAGTAAAAAAAAAATCACCATTTTTCCATAAGTTGTTGCCTCAGTCTTTAGAGGTTAATCATTGTCATGACTGACTCTCAATCATAATTAGAACATCTTTTATCTTAAGTCCTAATTGCCCTGAATAATTTCGACCATTACTGGTTCGATCCATACTTTCTCGTGGTTTAACACGTGCCCCACTTGGCAACATTATAATTATGTCATATTTCCTTTATCAACATTTTTATTCTTGAGAATTTCGAATATTACCTTTTTCCTTATAAAACCTCTAAGGTTATCCTTCAATCGTTCCTCCTGTATTCCCTAGATACAGGGCATATCACAATACCATTTACTAATAGTAGAACCATTGTCTATATACTTCTGCAAAATTTCTCCACTGATTCTTAAAGGTTGTTGTTACCTTAACCCTTTCCCAATCATACTGTCAAAACTCATACTGTCCCTATTAAGGGTGACATGCCAACCTTTATGCAGTCCCCTAGGATTCATTTTAAGTTACCAATGTTCTATCCTTAATTCCACCTTTAAAAGGTACCTGCATCCTTCCACGAATAAATCAAGTCATATTTCCTTGATAGATTATCTTATTCATCATTCCCACCTCGATAGTCTATACCTAACTTCATAATAGCATCCTTATTCAAATTGAGGTCAATCCATATGGCCTCCAAAAGATAACAATGGTCATCCGCTTTTCTTTCCTGATTTGGTAATGATAACATGGATGTTCTGGAAGATATTGGTCATGTTCAACGTGAACTTCTTCTTAATAATTCCTTATTTACTTTTGTTGTTTATCTCAACAGTCACCTCAATGTTGGGATACCTCCCATACCTGGCGTCTCCCTTTCTGGGTATCGAGCCACCGGTCTTACATTTCACATTATTGAAGGTCACTTCCTTCATCCAATTTTTCCTGATTTCTTACTTTCTTGTCTCCTCAGTCTATCCGTGTCTCAATATTTATCCTTCGAACTATCTCAAGGTTTCCTCGAATCCTCCCAACTTAAAGGGGGTACAATATATGTATCTCTTATGCCTTCAACCATCAATTTTAACTCATGGTGGATCATCATCCTGACGATTACATACTTTTCTATTTCTATTGCTATGAGTCTTTAGGGTTTCCTCATACCCAACTCCCTTATCATTCCTCAAACTTTGTTGCCTTTATATTCCTTTCCACTTCAGTTTCTTTTTATTTTCCTTTCTCTTATCATTATTTCATGGACCAACACAACATAAACATTGATTTCATACATCCCGTCATTCTGGATTCGTGTCCTCAGAACGAATCTTGATAACTTTTACAACTTAGATTCATAATTCATCATACTCGTCTGCCTTTGTTCTGTCTCTAAAGCTTTTACACTATCTCCATAACCTTGGAAAGTACTTTCCTAAAACAATTGACTGAACTTAAATCAGTTTATTCTAACCTCTGGCTCCGTGCCTTTCTTGGTCTTTCACCAGCGGGTGGTCTCTCTCTTAGGAGGGTAAGTGACAAAATAGTCTTTTGTGGTTCATCAATCATTTAGAATCTCAAATGATTCCTCTATTTCCTTTAGCCAGGCTCTTGCCTCGACTGGGTCAGCTTGTTCCTTGGAACTCTGAGAGCTTAGCGACTTAGAGGTCCTGAAAGAATTTCACACCACATTGTTTCCTCAAGGTGGTGGTTGGGGATAATAGTCTAAGTTCTGTCTAGACAGGTCCATGAATTGCCGTATAGGAGTACCGTCTCGGGTCTCCTTTCCTTACTCGACTTTCTGTTTCCTTAGTATGAAATGTTTCATCCTACTCCCCATAATTGGGGTCATCTTTTAATTTAAAATCCTCATTTTCCACTTCATCATGTTATGGGTTCCTTTTTGTCTTGGTGGCAACCTCCCTGACTATCACGTTCAGGGTTTGCTCTAACTCTTATTCCTCAAACTAGCTTTCATCTAAGATTTCATCTTTAAGCTCTTAAACATTTGGAACCCAAATTCTATGGGAATACCTCATTATTCCCTTATCATCTCTCTCGGTATTAATCTCATATCTATTTGTTGGCTCTCTGCCTTCATTCATCACTTTTACTGGCACAATATGTTCTTTTCCAATAATTCGGGCTGTATTGCTATCTCAAACAGCTTTTCGGTACCGGCTCCGGTTACCTTCACTACTATTTCCATTTTCTCAAAATCTCTTATAAACTCTCCAAAAGACATTATCATCTTAGTCTCTCCTTTTTACTAAGGGCATCAGCCACCATATTGGCTTTCCCCGAATGATAAAGAATCTCCCAATCATAATTCTTGATTAGCTCTAACCGCCTCCTCTGGCGTATGTTGAGCTCTTTCTACGTAAGAATGTACTAGAGCACTTATGGCTTAGGTAATTCTTGCACTTCTCTCCATACAAGTAGTGCCTCCAATCCTTAGGGTAAAACTATTGCCACGAGCCTAAGCTCATGAGCGGGGATATCAAATTTCATATTACCTTAATTGTCTTGACATGTACGTGATTACCTTACCGTGCTGTATAAGCACGCACCCTAAGCCCTTGTGCGAAGCGTCACTATACTTCACAAAATCTCTTTTTCCATCCGGCAACGCCAGCATAAGGGCCATCACCAACCTCTGCTTCAGTTCTTGAAAGCTGTTCTCGCATTTCTCTGTCCATTCGAACTTCTCAGTCTTACGAGTAAGCCGCGTTAAAGGGGCTACTATCTTTACAACTTGAACGAACCTCCGGTAGTGACCGGCCAATCCTACCTCTGGTAGTCGACCAAACCATGGTCATCAATTCATCAGTGGTCCTTTATCCAATCCTGTCAGGATCCTCCATGGGATCCTCCTCAATAACTATCCCTTCTAGGACAACATCCTCAACCGCTAAATCCTCAATATCAACATCGTCCGGTCCTGCATTAGGACACTCTATCGGATCCACAATCCGATCTCCAATTAGTAATAAAATATCATCGCGATGTTTCTCCTCAACCTCAGGGTTCGGAGTCCCGCTACCATATACGATAACGAACTACGCTCCTATCACGATATTTATAAGGGTTCCCATAAGGGTTTTAACTGTCAGTGCTACGTTAGGTAGCCCGACTATGAACTTGGCAAGAGTTCTTATTATCTTAGTGAACTTATTATCTTAACGTCCCATCATCTCTGAGGTTTATAACGCTTAGCTCTGATACCATTTCTGTAACACCCCCAGATCCGGGGTCGGGGATCCGGGTCATCACGGTCTTTCTTTCCACAATATCACTTCACTTAATTAATAAATAACCTTATGCTGTGACCCCACACTAACGCTCACCACAACCCGTTATAGTCTCAGAGATGAAATTTAAATAAGTACAAGTCTTTGAATCCACAATTTAAAAGTTATTACAACCCAAAATGATTACTTGATAAATTTACAGTTAATTGCCATTATCTGCCACAAGTTATAATTATACATAATTGATTCTCAAAAGTAGATGGTCTGATCTACAATAGATCTACCTCTGCAGCTATAGCAGCTACAACATCAACGGGAAGACGCGGGACGCTTCCCACGCGCTTGCGCTGGGTCTGCTGGAGTCTGGCCATCTTTCCTAACTGTTGTTGTGTGATGAAGAAATAAAGCAAGGGTGAGCAGCAAGCCCACCAAAATAATATGTATAATGATTAATAGTATATGAGCCTACTCATAATACTCATGAAAGTCTTGGTCAAAAGAAATGAACCAAGTTTGATATCTTAATGCGATGAAGTCGCAAAATATTCAGTATATATACATATATACTTTTCAAAATATTGGAAGTCCTCTTCCATGCATAATATACACAAAGTCCCAGTGTATAACTGTATAAAAAAATATCGTTGCAAGGTGATCTCATATATCTAACCTTGTCTCAACGTTTTTCTGAAAATCTTTGTCATTCATAAGACAATTATTAATTAGATATAAGTTTAAAAGATGAGGTTACCAAATACCCCAATATACTTATATCTCTCCCAATACCACTTGAACTACCACCGTTCAAGTTACAATCAGTTTCAAAAGTTCATCACATAGATGAGACTACAAGACAAGATTTGAATAGATTCAATCTTTAAAATATTATTGAATGAAATAAAGTTACGAGATACTTTATTTAGTCCCGATATATATATATCCACATATATATATCTCTTAAACATTTCCTGGAACCTCTGTTATGTAAAGTATGAACAGAGTTTGAAACATCCAATGAATTTTGGAAAGGAAAAGAATTTTGGCATAAACCCGATATCTCGCTGATCAGGCAAAGATACCAATAAGTAACCTTTTCTACTGTAGATGGATGAATTCCTCACCGGTCATCACCCTGGCCGCATTAGGACCTCGCGCTAGACCGTACCCCGGCCCCTCACGCGTTGATGGACTGCCACCCAGCCACTTACACAATAATAGACCGTACCCCGGCCTGTCGCTTATGCCGACTCAATGAGATGGGCTTGCTTCCCGAACGTTGGGCAAGTAATCAATTCATTTACCAAATCTGCAACCTCGTTGCGAATATAAAATACACCACAGAGCCGGATTCCCCAGGTTTTGAGCGAGTATTTAAATCCCCTTTAAAAAGGAAGATCTTAAATATAAAAATGAGTTTTGGGATCCGCTCTGACTTTTAAAAATCATTTTGAAGACTCGAAAACACTTTAAAGAGTGTTTGGAGTAAGGCTGATTTAATGAAGTAAATCAGTCCCCAGAATATTAGAAAATATCTGAATATTATTAATTAAATAATATTCCCGTAAAGAATAGTCTTTATAAAAATAATTGAAGTAGAAGTATTAAAATTTATACTTGAAACGAGTATTAATTAACCAAAGCTATACTTATATGAAAGTATTATCTTTATTTGAATAATCGAAAATAAGTTTGATTATTGACATCTTATTCTTTAATAAAATAAAGAATATATTTCAGCAAATAATCGGAGTCATAGATCCTCAAATGAATATTCAAATAATATTCATTAAATAATATAAACTGAGTCATAAGCCTTCGAATGAATATTCAAATAATATTCAATAAATAATATAAAAGAGTCATAAGCCCTCGAATGAATATTCAAATAATATTCAAATAAATAAATAAAAGGAGTCATACGCCTTCGAATAATATTCGAAATAATATTCAATAATAAAATAAAGTTAAAGTTATCGAATAAACCTTATTCGATTAATAGTTTTGAAAACTATGACCATATATATATATAAATATATATATATATATCCATATCCATATATACAAAATCTACTCGGGATCCTCGACTCCCGGTTTTAGAAAATATTTTCACCTTTGAGTCCCTATACTAAGGGTATATGCAAGATACCGCTATCCTCTAGCATAGGTATTATCAAATGAACCAACAGATATATATTTCAAGAATATGAAACAGGCATGCATATATACCATATCACATGCTACAATATATCGCAAAAATTTGCTAAATAACCAATAGGCATTTATCGCAAGATCATGCATATACAAATGTATACATCACAACAATAGTATAACGGATAGAATACTTGCCTGAGCGACTTGGGGGTGAGAAAGGCTCGGGACGAGTCTGATAACCTATAAACAACAAGTAAGTTGGAATTAAACCAAAATCACTTGTAAATCTATGCTTTAACTAACTTAGACTCTAATGCTAGTTTTGCGCTCACCGATTTGCTTAAGTCACTCGGGTACCCTCGGCTCCACCATTTTTAATAATTTAACCTTTACGAGTTTTAAAACGATTCTTTCGCGAATGTCTTACCAACTGCCTAACACACTTACCATAAATGTTTCACACATTAATTAACCCTTTTTGGTCTTTAACCTACATTCCAAAGTAAGGCGAGGGAAAAAGTTTCGTTCGCGAAACGCCGTTACTTGAAACGGTCGTTTCTCCTAAACCGTAAATCGGAATCGAACGAACTACATATCAAAACGAAGCTCGTAACATGAGCTATCTAAACATGGCAGTGGTCACAATCTAGCAGGGGGTTCTCGGGTCCTAATGCTATGCACAAAAACAGTCCAAAGAAAATCGGACGTTACGACGACTATGTTTACGCGATTTCCCAATTTTATACCATTCAATTCCATCACCAAACAACCCCAATCCCTTCATACAATCAAAGTCCATCCATATCACATCCTAACAGCCCCAAAACTCAACATTATGAACTTTATACTTAAGTTCATTAACCAATAATCAAGATTTACAACTTCAAACTCATTACAAATCCAACCACACTCTAAGTATACAAGGATCATGCTCCTCATGAATTATAACAATCAAAACCATTCCTAATACTCAAAAGTAAAGCTAGGGTTTGAAGTTTTATACCTTCTTGAAGCTTTTAATCAATGAAAGATCCTTGGAAAGCCCATGGAAGCCTTGATCTATGCTTAAGCTACCTTGTCCTTACAAATAAAATCAAGAATCAAAAATTTGTTCTTGAAAGTTACTATTCACCCTAAACTTTTAGGAATTGATTAACTAGGTAAACCTTGGATTCTTGGATCCAAACTTATAGCATAACTAAGTTATGAATTATGGAAGCTAAAGAAACAAACCTTATAATTTTTGAAGGTGTGTAGCTTGAGTTTTTAAAAACTCCTCCTTATTTTTCTTGAAAAGGCCGAGAGCAAGATGAAGAAGAAAGAGAGATTTTTGTGGTTTTGCTTTGATTTGATTTTTGGTTAGTTGTTTTTGTTTTGTTTTAGGTCAATTACCCATTTACCCTTGATTTTGTGTGGCTAATATTCCACCACATTTCCTTCCCTCTTATGTCATGCTTGCATCACTTTGTGATGTCATCACCCCTCCTTTGTCCTCTTTCTATTGGTTGGATGACATCATCCCCCACTAATCCCTTTGATTAGCTTCTAATTGTTTGCCTAATGACCGCTGATCTGTTATACGGTTCGCTTAACTTTCGTTCTCGTTTCTCGTTTGAAGGATCATACCCGGGATCTTATTACTTAGGTTCCCTTAACCTTTCTCAATACATTATATTCCTTTTTATGATCCTCTATTATAATCCTTTAATTTAAATCCTTTTTATCCTGTTACCTTATACTCAAATCTCTCCGTATCTTGTGGATTTCCGGGAAAAACTAAAGTGTTCGGATTTGGATTCTGACGATCTTTACATACACTTATATCCCATATAAAGTACTAATAAAATCTCAGAATATCCATATCAGAACCCCTACATAGTGTGGCATGAAAAGTTTTCTCATTCAGCAAAAACACTATTCATAAGGGTTTCAAAAATTTCTCAAAAATTGGGGTTATTACAGTGCGTATTCGTCTTATGTGCGTCGCGAACATATAAGATAGGGTGTTAATCTCTTGTGAAGCGATGGTGGATCTTGAGATTTAGAACTTGCCATGCTAGCATAGGTTCATGTACGTTGTGCATGATTAGTGGGTAACTCTAACAGTTTTATTTGCCCTATGTAATCAAAAGGAATAACTTGTGCTTAAATCGTTGTGTTGTCAATTTCTGTAGACATATAGGAACTCAACATAATTGATGACTATTCAACTTCTATCTTAATTGTGGATGCTTGGTAGAATGGTATTAGTACAATGAAAGTTGGCTTTTATCAATTTCGTATTATTCGATTAATATCATCATTGTTACATGCTAAAGGTAATAACAATGGCTATAGAAGGAAGTAATAATGAAGTTATGATCTCATGAGTGTTTTATTATTGATAAGTTGAAGTGTTAGTTAAGTGGTTAATTAAGTAGTTAATTATAGTTAATA
This sequence comes from Apium graveolens, assembly GCF_009905375.1. Classification (NCBI taxonomy): domain Eukaryota; kingdom Viridiplantae; phylum Streptophyta; class Magnoliopsida; order Apiales; family Apiaceae; genus Apium; species Apium graveolens. Next base: position 28,363,694 of record NC_133654.1, on the reverse strand, counting down.
TTTAATCAACAATTTTAAGTGTTATTATCTTAACATTGAGAAGTAGTCATACATTGGTGAGTGAGTTTAATTAGACAAAACTTAGTCTGAGTCTCTGAGGGAACGAACTAGAAAGTATTCTATATTATTTGCGAACGCGTATACTTGCGTGAATATTAGTGCGTGATTTCGCCCTAACAAGTTTTTGGCGCCACTGCCGGGGACTCGGCGTATTTGTTTAGTTTATGTACTTACCATCATTGGTCATTAGGACTCAGTGATTAGGACGTAGTAGTTAATTACTCTTTTCGGTTGTATTTCAGGTACTTTAGCAAGCGTTTATGCAAACTCATTCTCGTGCTCGCAAGAGGACCTTAGATACAGCTGAGGAGAAAGACGAAGTTCTTGATACTCCGGAGAAGTTAGATTTTGAGGATTCGGATTCAGGAACTGAGCAGAAAGAACCAGTAAACATGGGAGATCGTATTGTTCAAGCTGATCCAGCTCTTATGGATTTTTCTCGGCCTAAAATTGATGACATTCAGTCAAGCATCCTTCATCCGGCTATTCAAGCTAACACCTTTGAAATCAAGTCGGGGACTATTCAGATGGTGCAGAATTCTGTTTCTTTTGGAGGAGCGGCAACTGAAGACCCCAACATGCACATAAGGAATTTTGTCGAGATCTGCAGCACTTTTAAGTATAATGGCATGACTGATGAGGCTATCAAGTTGAGGCTTTTCCCATTCTCACTGAGGGATAAGGCTAAAGACTGGTTACATTCTGAACCAGCTGCGTCCATCACTACGTGGCAAGATCTTGCACAAAAGTTTCTGGTGAAGTTTTATCCAATGGCAAAGACTGCTGCTATGAGGAGTGCTCTTACTCAGTTTGCGCAACAACCTACAGAATCTATGTGCGAGGCTTGGGAACGCTACAAGGAAATGTTGAGAAAATGTCCACATCATGGAATGCCGGATTGGATGGTAATCACTGGTTTTTATAATGGTTTGGGGGCCCAATCTCGGCCCATGCTCGATGCAGCAGCTGGAGGCGCCTTATGGGCTAAAAGCTATACTGAGGCGTACAATCTTATCGAGACGATGGCTGTAAATGAGCATCAAAACCCAACTCAGAGGATGACGTCAGGCAAGGTAGCAGGTATTCTGGAAGTTGATGCAGCCGCCGCTATTGCAGCCCAGCTCCAAGCGCTATCAATGAAGGTTGATTCTTTGGCTACGTATGGAGTTAATCAAATAGCTATGGTTTATGAGCTTTGTGCAGGTTCTCATGCTACGGATCAGTATTCTCTTGTCAACGAATCTGTTTAGTATGTGAATAATTATCAGCGACAACAGCAGGCTGTGCCAGCGACCTATCATCCTAACAACAGAAATCATCCAAATTTCAGCTGGGGGAATAATCAGAATGCTATTCAGCCACCATATCAGCAAGGAGTAAGTAAACAGTTTAACCCACCTGGATTCCAGCAACCACAGCAGTATGCTACAAGGCAATCATATCCTCAACAGGGAAGTGCAGCTGCACCTACTAGTGCTGATTTTGAGGAACTTAAGCTATTGTGCAAGAGTCAGGCAGTTTCTATCAAGACCTTGGAAAATCAAATCGGTCAATTAGCCAATGCAGTGCTCAATCATCAACCTGGCACTCTTCCCAGTGACACGGAAGTACCAGGCAGGAAGGAAGCTAAAGAGCAAGTCAAGGCTATTACCTTAAGGTCTGGAAAAGTAGCTGATGCTGAAAAGGCAAAAGAAGTCGAAGCTGAAGTTAGAGATGAAGAATCTAAGCAAAAGGAGAAAGCGGCGGAACCAAAGAAGACTACTGTTGAACACACTCTGCCTGAGGCTAATACAGGGGAGAAACAGCTCTATCCTCCACCACCTTTTCCTAAGAGATTGCAGCAACAAAAGCTGGATAGACAGTTCGGGAAGTTTCTGGAGGTGTTCAAGAAACTTCACATCAATATACCTTTCGCCGAGGCTCTGGAACAAATGCCTAGTTATGCGAAGTTTATGAAGACTATTCTTTCAAGGAAGGTGAAACTGGATGACCTTGAAACCATTGCTCTCACGGAAGAATGCAGCGCGGTTCTGCAACAAAAGTTACCACCAAAACTGAAAGATCCAGGAAGCTTCACCATTCCTTGCACCATTGGCAATCTAACTTTTGACAAGTGCCTTTGTGATTTGGGAGCAAGCATTAATATGATGCCGTTGTCGATCTTTAAAAAGCTGGATCTGCCTGATCCAAAACCCACATACATGTCGCTACAATTGGCGGACCGTTCCATTACTTACCCAAGGGGCATAGTTGAGGATGTGCTCGTCAAGGTGGATAAGCTCTTCTTTCCTGCTGATTTTGTTATTCTGGATTTTGAGGAAGATAAGAAGATTCCCATAATCTTGGGGAGGCCTTTCTTGGCTACTGGCCGTACTTTGATAGATGTGCAAAAAGGGGAACTTACTATGCGGGTCCAAGATCAGGATGTGACCTTCAACATATTCAAGGCAATGAAATTCCCTATAGAAGATGAGGAGTGCTTAAAAGTGGATGTGATTGATTTTGCGGTTACTTCGGAACTCGATCACATGCTAATGTCTGATGCATTGGAAAAGGCCTTAGTGGAGGATTTTGACAGCGATGATGAAGATAGCAACGAGCAATTACAATATCTGAACGCTTCTCCATGGAAGCGAAAGCTCGACATACCATTTGAATCTCTTGGTACTTCTGACCTTAAGAATGCTGAAGGGAAGCTCAAACCATCAATAGAGGAAGCACCTACCTTGGAGCTAAAACCATTACCTGAACACTTGAGGTATGCTTTTTTAGGTGATTCATCTACGTTACCTGTTATTATTTCAGCTGACCTTTCAGGTAGTGAGGAAGACAAGCTCTTAAGGATTTTGAGAGAATTCAAATCGGCTATAGGATGGACCATAGTAGACATCAAGGGGATAAGTCCTTCATATTGTATGCATAAAATTCTGTTAGAGGAAGGTAGTAAGCCAACTGTGGAACAACAGCGAAGACTGAACCCGATCATGAAGGAGGTGGTGAAGAAAGAAATTCTGAAATGGCTAGATGCAGGCATCATTTATTCTATTTCTGACAGCTCGTGGGTGAGCCCCGTGCAATGTGTACCTAAGAAAGGAGGTATCACTGTGGTCGCAAATGAAAAGAATGAGCTCATCCCTACTCGAACAGTTACAGGATGGAGAGTATGCATGGATTATAGAAAATTGAACAAAGCCACATGGAAGGATCACTTCCCTCTCCCATTCATTGATCAAATGCTTGACAGATTGGCGAGACATGAGTATTTTTGTCTTCTGGATGGTTATTCCGGGTATAATCAGATTTGTATTGCACCAGAGGATCAGGAAAACACTACCTTCACTTATCCATTTGGCACATTTACTTTTCGTAGAGTTTCGTTTGGGTTATGTGGCGCCCCGGCCACCTTTCAGAGATGTATGATGGCTATATTCTCTGACATGATTGGAAATAACGTCGAAGTGTTCATGGATGACTTCTCCGTCTTTGGACACCCATATGATGAATGTTTGAATAATCTGTGCGCCGTACTCAAAAGATGCGTGGAAACTAATTTGGTGCTTAATTGGGAGAAATGTCATTTTATAGTGCGTGAAGGCATTATCCTTGGGCATAAGGTCTCTAGCAAAGGTCTGGAGGTGGACACGGCCAAGGTGGGAGTCATTGAAAATCTTCCCCCACCTAATTCGGTGAAAGGAATCCGTAGTTTTCTCGGTCATGCGGGTTTTTATCGGCGATTCATCAAGGACTTTTCAAAGATATCTAAGCCGTTGTGCAATTTACTTGAGAAAGATGTGCCTTTCAAATTTGATGATGAATGTTTGGCAGCATTCGAGACTCTCAAAGGGAGTTTGATCACGGCACCAGTTATTACAGCACCAGATTGGACAGAACCGTTTGAGATGATGTGTGATGCGAGTGACTATGCAGTAGGTGCAGTTCTGGGACAGCGCAAGAAAAATCTCTTCCATGTGGTCTACTATGCGAGTAAGACTTTAAATGGGGCCCAATTGAACTACACCACTATTGAGAAGGAGCTTTTGGCTATAGTCTTTGGCTTTGAGAAATTTCGATCTTATCTGCTTGGTACGAAAGTAATAGTATTCACTGATCATGCAGCTATTCGCTATCTGGTTTCTAAGAAGGATTCGAAGCCGAGACTCATTCGTTGGGTGCTTTTACTTCAGGAATTTGAGTTAGAGATCAAAGATAGAAAAGGTACTGAGAATCAAGTAGCTGACCATCTCTCTAGGTTGGAGAATCCCGATTCTACTTCAAAAGATAGGACGTTAATCAATGAATCTTTTCCGGATGAGCAGTTGTTTGCAATTCAGGAGGAAGAACCATGGTTTGCAGATATTGTAAACTATCTTGTCAGCAATATAATGCCGCTTAATTTGACATCCGCTCAGAAGAAGAAGTTTCTGCATGAGGTGAAGTGGTATATGTGGGATGAACCATATTTGTTTAGACAGGGAGCTGATCAGATCATCAGGAGATGATCCCGTTCTGTGAGACGGAGGGGATATTACGAGACTGCCATTCCACGGTTTATGGTGGACACTATGGAGGTGAGAAGATGGCAGCTCGTATTCTGCAAGCAGGTTTTTTCTGGCCTACTTTGTTCAAGGATGCTCATCAGTTTGTTTTAAGGTGTGATCGTTGCCAAAGATTGGGAAATTTGTCAAGGAAGGATGAGATGCCATTAAATGTGATGCTTGAAGTCGAGGTCTTTGATGTATGGGGAATCGATTTCATGGGGCCTTTTATCTCGTCTTGCAATAATCAGTACATCTTGCTGGCAGTCGATTATGTCTCAAAATGGGTCGAAGTTAAAGCTTTACCGACAAATGATGCAAAGGCAGTGCTAAATTTTCTTCATAAGCAAATTTTCACAAGGTTTGGAACGCCTCGGGTAATCATAAGTGATGAAGGATCGCATTTTTGCAACCATAAGTTCACTTCTATGATGCAGCGTTATAATGTGAATCATCGAGTAGCTACTGCCTATCATCCGCAAACAAATGGTCAAGCGGAAGTGTCTAACAGAGAGATAAAGCGCATTCTAGAGAAGGTTGTTTGTCCGTCAAGGAAGGATTGGTCTTTAAAGCTCGATGAAGCTGTTTGGGCTTACAGAACAGCATACAAAACTCCACTTGGGATGTCACCGTTTCAGTTGGTGTATGGTAAGGGATGTCATCTACCGGTGGAGCTTGAGCATAAGGCCTACTGGGCATTGAAGAAATTGAACCTGGATTTAGATGCAGCTGGTAAGAAAAGAATGCTTGAGCTTAATGAACTTGATGAATTTCGACTGCAAGCGTACGAGAATAACAAAATGTACAAGGAAAAGGTGAAGAGGTGGCACGATAGGAAGCTACATCCTAAGTTATTTGTGCCAGAGCAACAAGTTCTGTTATTCAACTCTCGGCTCCGACTTTTTCCTGGGAAGTTGAAATCAAGGTGGTCTGGACCTTTTATTGTCAAAACTGTGTTTCCACATGGAGCGGTGGAAATTTTTGAGAATGATTCGGACCAAGCATTCAAGGTTAACGGTCAGCGGTTGAAGCACTACTATGGGGACATGGCAAACCGAGAGGTGGTTAGTGCCATTTTGTTGACTACTTGAGAAAGGTACGGAATGTCAAGCTAATGACGAAAAAGAAGCGCTGCGTGGGAGGCAACCCATGAATTGTTGTTACAGGAACCCTTAGAAGTTAATAACCTATCCAAAAACACAAAAAAATCAGAAAAAAGGGGCTGAAAAAAAATTTTTCCAGAGACCCTCTGCGCGCCCGCGCAGCTATGCTGAGCGGCCGCGCAGCTTGCTGCGCGCCCGCGCAGAAATGCTGAGCGGCCGCGCAGGGGTCGAGTTCCAGAAAATTTTTTACAGTTCAGAAAAAAAAAACACAAAACACAAAAAACCCATCACAGCCCATAAACCCACGAATTCTTTTCCCATTACCCCATGATTTTATCCCTCAACCCCACTCCTAATCTATTTTAACCTACTCCACACCCTATATATACATACACCTATCCCACATATCTCCCACAAACTTCCTACACTTAAACCCTCTCATAAACATCAAAAATCAGTTCTTACACACTTTTATTCACAAATCAATGGCACCCAAGAGAGCACGCACTATTGACAGCAGCAGCACAGTTCCTACTGCTGATTCATCAAGGGACACTGCTGCAAGGCCTCGGTTAACTGACAGAGCTGCGGAGGAGGAGTACACTAGGCTGTTGGGGAAGCCGATTCTGAAGGAGAGGGGGTTTTTACCATCAGGGAGGGATGGTGAGTTGTTGCCCATGATTGCAGAGAAGGGGTGGATAGCTTTTTGTGAGTCACCCGAAGCAGTACCGATGAGTGTTGTTCGTGAGTTCTACGCGAACGCGAAGGCTGAAAAGAATGGGTTTTCTGTAGTTCGTGGGCTGACGGTTGATTATCATCCTGCGGCAATTCGCCGTGTGATTGGACAGCGAGAGAGGAAGCCCGAGGAGGAGAACTGGAATGAAAATACTGCTAAGGATTTTGACTTGGATTTGATTTGTGCGACTCTCTGTCGACCGGGCACAGTTTGGAACCGCAGTCCAGCCAATAATGAGTATCGTCACTTTCCGGCGATCTCCATGAACAGGTATGCCCGTGCATGGAATGCATTTATATGTGCTAATATTTTGCCTTCTTCACATGCACACGAGGTCACAGTTGAGAGAGCACAGTTGTTGTGGGGAATTCTGAATGAGGAATACTATGTGGACCTTGGTGAGTTTATCTACCAAGGAATTCTGAAGTTTTTGAGGGGAGCAAAGCATATGAACATCCCTTATGCATCCACGGTTACGAAGCTATGCCGAGCAGTAGGAGTAAACTGGCCGGCTCATGAGCAGTTGCAGTTGCCAGCAGCTCCGATAGATTCTGGCACTCTGAATGGGATGCAGGAGTGGACCGGTGGTGAGCCCGAGGAGCATGGGCTGGGTCATCGTCTTCTACGAGGACATCCAGCACGAGGTGCTACTATGGCTAGGCCAAGGCGTGGTGAGGCCGGTTCTTCGAGAGCTCAGGAGGGTGCTGGGATGGGTGATGCCCAGTATAGGAGGCTTTCACGGCGGATGGATGCCATGTATGAGACGCAGAGCAGGTTTGCTCAGGAGCTCACCCTTGCGTTAGGGACTGCTTTTCGAGGCCTTGGAGTTGATATCCAGTGGCCAGTTTTTGGTGAGGACTCTGCATACCCGCCGCCTGATACTCCACCCACTGAGGGTGATGATGATGATGACTCCGAGTAGGTATACCCTGTGTTCCTTTCTACTACCTTCACTGGGGACAGTGAAGATTTTAAGTTTGGGGGTGGTAGTTAAGGAATATTTTGTGTGTGTCATATAGCTGCATATTCATGATAGTTAGTTCATATAGTTGCATAATTTTTGCCATATAAGTTTTTTTTATATAGCTTTATTTGTTTGTCATATCATATAGCTCATGCATATACCATGATCCCTTTTGCAATGATTTATCGACTGAATTGTGATATTGATGCGAGTGTAGTGATAGCATTAAAGTGATATTAAGTTGTGTAGGTTGATATGCATGCTAGAAGCACCTATATTTTCACTAAGTCTTAGAGAATGCTTAAGGGCTAGATTGTTGTTATGATCTGATTATTTTCGAGGATAATCTATTTATTATGCTTAGAATTTGATAATAGGTTCTTAGTGGTAAAGGCATGAAAAAGAAAAAAAAATGGAGTAAAAATGGAATTTGTTGCTAGTTGTGGCTAGGCGTCAAATGGCTAGTAGCCGGCTCGCATGTTATGCGAGTAGTCTAGGGTTGAGCAAGATGGAGCGAAACGCACTTCCTCAGAGAAAAAAAAAAAAAATTTTGCATAATTGATCAAGAGTGGGCTCTTTGGTATTCGAGTTATTAAGTTCTTAGGGGACTTTGTGCCTAGTGACCTAAGGCTTTTAGAGTCTGGGATCCGCTAACCTAACGCTCGTTACATGGATACCATTGTATAAGTCTTTTGTGGACCTCACTCATTGCACGGTCAAATAAGCATTTGAGTTGTAAATAAAAAGCACGATTCCGTAGTAAGCTCTAGAGTTCTTGTAGTGTTGTATATCACTTTGTGCCTAGAATTTTTATTCTTTGTATAATCGTAGGATTGCCTTGAGGATAGTCTAGTCATAGTAATTGGTCTAGTTCCGAAGCATATCTGTTAAGCATTTGCACACACCACGTTTCTGGCTGTATCTCCGTTTGCATGAGTTTATTGATCTTTAGTGTCTAACTGCCTTCGTTGAGACGTGACAATTTGGTTGGTTAATTGTAGTAAGGGGGATCGTTGCATTTTCATATAGATTGCATTCATGCATATTTTTATTTGTTTTGAGTCTGTGACGCTTGAGGACAAGCATCGATTTAAGTTTGGGGGTGTGATAAGTGGCATTTTATACCACGTAGAACGTCTTAAAATGGCTTAAATTGGTGTCTTGAAATCAAGTATTTTGTGTATTTGATGCGTTTTTCTAGTGTTTATGCATTTCAGGGTATTAGTTGCATTTCGGAGGAGGAATCATCAAGAATAAGCCTTGGCATGTGTTCACTATTGCGAGAGGAAGAGAACGGGCAGATTACGGCGAAGAAACGGAGCAAACCGGGAATTTTTCCAGTAGGGTCCTGCGCGCCCGCGCAGCAATGCTGAGCGGCCGCGCAGCAGCCTTGCGCGCCCGCGCAGAAATGCTGAGCGGCCGCGCAGGGTCGGGGAAAAAGCTGAATTATTTTAGACTTCTACTTCTGTTTGGCTTCCAACTTCTATGTAATCTGAGTTTTATGGGACTATTATGTAAGTAGATTTGAGATGTTTTCATAGAGAATAAGAAGGAGATTATGTTTTAAATTGTGTTGGCGCAAGAAGCGAAGGAGATAAGGAAGAAGACCGATTTAGCACACTGCAGCGAAGAGGAAGCATATATTCTTGTGATTCTTGTTTCGTTGTAACGTTGGATGCTAGTTTTCTTGCTTTGGCTTATTTACTCTTGTGACGTACTCTGTTTTAATATAATTAGTTTAGCTATTATTTTCTTGTGTTGATTATCATGATTTCATATGAACCCATGATGGCGATAAGTTCTATTATGGGCTAATCGTGATCATGGGGTTGCAACGGATTTATTATGAAATTCTTTAGTTAATTGTTTAATACTTTAGTGTGTGATGATTGCATGATATCTAGTATTGGTTGTGCGTGTTCGTCTTATGTGCGTCGCGAACATATAAGATAGGGTGTTAATCTCTTGTGAAGCGACGGTGGATCTTGAGATTTAGAACTTGCCATGCTAGCATAGGTTCATGTACGTTGTGCATGATTAGTGGGTAACTCTAACAGTTTTATTTGCCCTATATAATCAAAAGGAATAACTTGTGCTTAAATCGTTGTGTTGTCAATTTCTGTAGACATATAGGAACTCAACATAATTGATGACTATTCAACTTCTATCTTAATTGTGGATGCTTGGTAGAATGGTATTAGTACAATGAAAGTTGGCTTTTATCAGTTTTGTATTATTCGATTAATATCATCACTGTTACATGCTAAAGGTAATAACAATGGCTATAGAAGGAAGTAATAATGAAGTTGTGATCTCATGAGTGTTTTATTATTGATAAGTTGAAGTGTTAGTTAAGTGGTTAATTAAGTAGTTAATTATAGTTAATATTTAATCAACAATTTTAAGTGTTATTATCTTAACATTGAGAAGTAGTCATACATTGGTGAGTGAGTTTAATTAGACAAAACTTAGTCTGAGTCTCTGAGGGAACGAACTAGAAAGTATTCTATATTATTTGCGAACGCGTATACTTGCGTGAATATTAGTGCGTGATTTCGCCCTAACAGGGATCATGTTATAATGCAAATTCATGAAAACTATATGAACAAAATAACATAGAACTATCAAAAATAAAAAAAAAACTATATGGCAAAATATGCAAACTATATGAACTAACTATCATGAACATGCAACTATATGAGACTCACACAAAAACATATTCCTTCAACTACTATCCCCAAACTTAAAATATTCACTGTCCTCAGTGAAGGTAATAGTAAGGAATTCAGGAATATCTAATCAGAATCTGGCTCCTCACCCTCAACAGGTGGAGTGTCAGGTGTGGCCGGAGGTGAATACACGGAATCCTCACCAAAAACTGGCCACTGGATATCAACGCCGGTGGCTCTGAAAGCTGTCCCAAGTGCCTGGGTGAGATCACGTGTGAACCTGCTATAGATGTCAGGCATTGCATCCATCCTCCGTGCCAGACGCCTGTACTGTGTATTGATATTCTTCGATTGTTCCTTTAACTGTGACGACTCTAACTCCTCGCCCAATTGAGCTCTCCAACCCGCTTCACGGGCTTTTTTCGACCTATCAGCATAATACTGATTAGCTGGACGCTTCCCCGGAAGCATATCAAACGAATAACCAAGACCCTTAGGATTGAGCTTACCACCATACCACTCCACCATGTGCAATATAATAGAACTATCAATGGCAGCACTAGGGAGTTGAAGTTGTTCATGTGTGGCCCAATGAACACGAGCTGTCACACACAAATTCGTCACTATGGCCGCATAGGGTATAGAACCTGTAGTGCTCCCTATCAAAAATCGCAGAATACCACGGTGAATAATCCTAATAATGTCCACATAATCACCCTTCAGAATACCCCACAATAAGCGTTCTCGCTCTACCATAACCTCATGCATATGAGACGATGGTAGAATATTAGCACAAATAAAGGCATTCCAAGCACGGAAAAATCTGTTCATACAAGAAGCAGGGAATGTGGCATAATCAGTTGTGCCTCTCTTGAATGTCCAATGAGTCTTAGACACACATAGAGTAGCCACAATCACATCCAAGTCAAAGTCCCCCAGAGTCTTATCATTCCAAATGGCTTGACCAGGTTTTTTCACGGGCTGCTTAATTACCATTTTTATTGCTCCTGCACTATAATATACCTTCATCCCCCTAACCACCATGTAACTATTCTTCTCCGCCCTTGCATTAGCATAAAACTCCTTCACAACACTCATAGGTACAGTAGCGGGTTTCTCATAAAAAGAAACCCAACCCATCTCCTGAATCATCTCCAACAGCTGGCCATCCTTCCCTGATAGAAGAAAACCTCGTTCCTTGATGATTGGCTTCGAAAGAAGCCTAGTATACTCCGCTTCAGCTTCGGGAGTAGAGAACCTTGGCCTTACACCACCCACACTTGATGAATCGGTGGTGCTGCTGTCGACTTGTGTTCTTTGTCTCTTGGGTGCCATTGGAAGTGAGTAGAGAGAATAAGAGTTGTGTTTGAGAGAGAATTTGTGTTTGAGAATTTGTGAATTAGTGAAGAAGTTTGTGTATGAGGTGTATGTATATATAGGTGGTGAAAAAAGAATTATATATGGAATAGAAGTGGGATTTGATTATGGGAATAATGGGAGTAATGGGTTTGATTTGGAGAGGGAATTATGGGATGTGGGGGAGTAAAATTCGGATGGGAATTGATTATAGAACAAAATTCCCGTTTCCCCCCTTAATTGCCCTTTATTTTTTTCTGAGTCAGAACACGGCGCGGCCGCGGGCTGAGACAGCGCGGGCGCGCGCTACTTCTGCCAAATCGGCGTGGCCGCGCGCTGTAACAGCGCGGGCGCGCCATGTTTCTGTGAACTCAGCGCGATCGCGCGCTAGGACGGCACGGGCGCGCCAAGCTTCTGAAGTGAGCCCTGAATTTTTTTCTTTTTCTGATTTTTTTGTGATTTTCTCTTTTCTTGCTTCCCCTACTTACTAGTGTACAACAAACTTGGGTTGCCTCCCAAGAAGCGCTTTTTATACGTCGCTAGCTCGACGTAGAACCTTGAGCTCAAACGGACAATAGAACGGCACTAACCACCTTGCGGTTTGCTGTGTCACCATAGTAATGCTTCAACCTCTGACCATTTACCTTGAATGCTTGGCCCGGATCATTCTCAAAAATTTCCACCGCTCTATGTGAAAACCCAATTTTGATTATGAAGGGCCCTGACCTCCTTGACTTCAACTTCCCAGGAAAAAGACGGAGACGAGAGTTGAACAATAGAACTTATTGCCCCGGCACAAATGATTTGAGCACTAGACCTCGATCGTGCCACCTCTTGACTTTCTCCTTGTACAATTTGTTCAATTGAAGCATCCTCTTCTTTCCAGCCGCATCCAAGTCAAGATTCAATTTCTTCAAAGCCCAATATGCCTTATGCTCGAGCTCCACAGGCAAATGACACCCCTTACCATAAACCAACTGAAATGGCGACATTCCCAATGGAGTCTTATATGTTGTTTTATACGCCCAAACAACTTCATCAAGCTTCAAAGACCAATCTTTCCTTGACGGGCACAAAACTTTCTCTAAAATGCGCTTGATCTCTCTGTTAGACACCTCAGCTTGACCATTTGTCTGAGGATGATAAGCCGTGGCAATGCGATGATTCACATTATACCTTCTGATCATAGCAGTGAACTTGCGATTTCAAAAATATGACCCCTCATCACTGATTATGACTCTTGGAGTGCCAAACCTTGTGAATATCTGCTTGTGAAGAAAATTAAGCATCACTTTCGCATCATTTGTTGGAAACGCCTTAACTTCCACCCATTTCGACACATAATCAACCGCCAAAAGATATACTAATTGTTACAAGATGAGACAAATGGCCCCATGAAGTCAATTCCCCAAATATCGAAAACTTCAACCTCGAGAAGCACATTAAGAGGCATCTCATCCATTTTGGACATATTACCCACACGTTGACATCGATCACATTTCAAGACGAACTGGTGAGCATCTTTAAACAATGTCGGCCAAAAGAATCCTGCTTGAAGAACACGAGTTGCTGTCTTTTCTCCACCATAATGTCCTCCATAAGCCATTGAGTGGCAATTTCACAAGATCCCCCCCCCCCCCGTTTCTCTATAAGGAATACATCTCCTGATGATTTGGTCAGCTCCTGTCGAAAAAGAAACGGCTCATCCCACATATACCACTTCACTTCATGTAGAAACTTCTTCCGTTGAGCAGAAGATAAATCGGGAGGCATGATATTACTCACCAGGTAGTTCACAATATCTGCAAACCACAGTTCTTCTTCTTGCACTCCAAATAGCTACTCGTCGGGAAAAGACTCATTTATTAATATTTTATCCAATGAAGTAGCATTAAGATTTTCTAAGCGCGAGAGATGATCAGCGACTTGGTTTTTAGTCCCCTTTCTGTCATTGATCTCTAGTTCAAATTCTTGAAGCAAAAGAACCTATCTGATCAATCTAGGCTTCGAGTCCTTCTTTGAGACGAGATATCGAATTGCAACGTGACCAGTGAAAACTGTCACCTTAGTCCCAAGTAGATAAGATCGAATTTCTCAAAACCATAGACAATAGCCAAAAGCTCTTTCTCCGTAGTAGTATAATTCAGTTGAGCACCAATAAGAGTCTTACTAGCATAGTAGAACACATGGAATATGTTGTTCTTCCTCTGTCTAAGAACTACTCCAACTGCATAGTCACTTGCATCGCACATCATCTCAAAAGGTTCATTCCAATCAGGTGCAGTTATGACCGGTGCCATGATTAAACTCTTCTTCAAAGTCTCAAAAGCTACAAGGCACTCTTCATCAAACTTGAAAGGGATATCTTTCTCTAGAAAACTGCACAATAACTTTGAATTTTAGAGAAGTCTTTGATGAAACGCCTATAGAAACCCGCATGAAAAGAAAACTGCGAATTCCCTTACCAGAAATAGGTGGAGGAAGATTCTCAATGACCCCCACCTTGGCCTTGTCCACCTCTAGACCTTTACTAGAAACCTTATGCCCGAGAATAATGCCCTGACGCACCATAAAGTGACATTTCTCCCAATTGAGAACCGGATTGGTCTCAACACACCTTTTGAGAACGCGTCCAAGATGTTGCAAGCATTCATCAAAAGAATCACCAAATACAGAGAAGTCATCCATGAACACCTCCACATTCTGGCCAATCATATCAGAAAAGATGGCCATCATATGTAATGTCTGTGAAATATTATGTAATTATTTTTATCAACAAATAATTATTATGTGATTATTATATGAATTTTGGTGAATTATTTGATGATTGATATTAATATTTGGGTGTCGATATTTGATAAAATTAGGATATTTTAATTTCTAATTATCCAGAATTAAATATAAACAATTTTGGTATTTTTCTGGTAATTTTTGGATTGTTATGTGATTTTAAGAGGATTTATAGAATTAATAATGATTATTTTATGTAATTATAAAATTACTTTTTAGAATCAGAAATCGTTCCACTTCAACCGTTTTTGTGTTTTTACGGCCCGAAACTCTTCCGAAAACTCCTTTCTAACCTAATCTGATAATTCTGAGCACTTTCCGTGTTTTGACTTTTTCGATCCGGGATACGGTTTGACCTGTACGAGTCCCGGCGTGAAATTTTCGATACGCTAATCATTTTATAGATCAATAAAAATACGTATTCTCATAAGGCGAGATATTATTACCTTCTTTTCGTATAAAGTATTTTATAGGAAGTTCCATTTTGATAAGTATCCAAGTCTGGTTTTAAAATCGTATCGTCTTTTTAGTTACTTAGCGGCTAAGTAACCTACTTTCGGATCCGATATATAAATGTAATTACTGAATTATTAAATAAATAAAATATGTGATGGTTCTGTCAGCTATGTTTTGCTGTATTATTAAATTGTTGTGATTTCTTGGATGCGAAGATTAATTTTATAATTAATTATCGAGCTGTATGAAATTAATTCATTTTTAAAGTAATTTTATTACATATTTATTCTTATAAATGCTAAAATTGTTTCTAAAATTATTTTTGTTGCATTATAATTTTATTTATTATTTTTAAGAGTTTATAAAATTTAGAAATTAATATTTTATTGATTATTTATCTCTAAATGATTTTCTGATTGCATTTAATTGTAAAATCAGTATTTAATTCCAGAATGCTCCAAAAATTATGAAAATTTTATTTTATTAAGTTTAGAATATTTCGAGAATTTTAAAATTATTTCGGAAATTTTTGGATTAAATCCACCTGCAAGTTCATTCGTTAAACTGTTAATTTTGGGTCTGTTGAGCATTTTAAAAATATATTTCAAAATCAAGAAACTCATGTTTTATTAGTTTCGAAATATTTATAAATATCTATTAAAATTTAGAAATTATTTTGATATTATTTCGATATATTTTATTCGCTAAATGTGTCATTTAAATTAGAATTGTGGTATCAGATTTAGATAAGAAATGAAAGAAACCGGATTATTAGTACCATTCTTATCTCCTTATCATATCACCACCGCCTTCATCGATTAATCTCTCCTCTCTCTCTCGGATAATCTCTCTGGACTCTCTCGTTCTCTCAATCTCTCTGTACTCCTTCTTGCCTTTTTCTCTTTCCCTGTTAATCTCCCTTCCTCTTTCTTTATTTTCGGTTCTCTGTTCCCGTTTCTTCTCTGCCGTCGTGTTTTTTTTTCCGGTCAAGCCGCCGCCTGATTCCGGTGAGGCCTGGTGGCTCCCCTTCGACTATGTATATATATAAGCATGTGTGTGTATATGTGTGTGTTTCAGTGAGCGTGTGCGTGTATTATTTCGTGTGTGTGTGTTATTTTGTGTGTGTTGAGTCGTGTGTGTTGAGTTGTGTGTGTTGCGTGTATGGGTTATGCTGTTGCCGTGCATCTTCTTGTTTCGTTTCTTTCTGGTCGCCGCCCTCGCTGTATTTTCCGGCGAGTGGTGGCGCGTGTTTCGCCTATTGTGTGTGCTCCTCCTGTTGGGCTGGTCTGGG
This sequence comes from Apium graveolens, assembly GCF_009905375.1. Taxonomy (NCBI): domain Eukaryota; kingdom Viridiplantae; phylum Streptophyta; class Magnoliopsida; order Apiales; family Apiaceae; genus Apium; species Apium graveolens. The sequence continues at coordinate 28,347,734 of NC_133654.1, read as the reverse complement.
TTCTGTGTTGTTAATTGAATCCCTATCTGATTTTTTGGAAATAAAATTCGAATGAATTCTATGATTTTTGAAATATGATTTTAATTACTCGAGATTATTAATCGGTGAAATTTTGCATTGGAAAACCGAAAATTTAATTGGGTACCCGCAAAATTTTATCGTCGTCGGCGATGAGTCCTACGAATAAAACATCAAAATACAGATAACAATAATAAATAACTGAACCGTATCGGTGATTGGGATTGTTGAATTATGGATGATTGCGATTGTTGTTGATTGTGATTGACGTCGAATTGTTCGACAGGTAGGCCGATCAACAGAAGAGACGCTGCCCGATTTTCAAGAAATTAATTCCAAAAATTCGGAAATGTAACTTATAATTATCGGAGACGTCGAACGAAGTGATGTACTTAAATTTTACGATACCTAATTACGTGTTGGAACAAGATAATTTATAAATAATCGATTACCCTATTTTTCAAAATCACGAGTATATGTATTTTCCGAAAATAAATACCGAACCGAGTTTTGAAGATGTGAACCATAATTGCTATGTGTATTTCAATAACACATATAAATATGAGTGGGGTTATGAAATTGTATGGATAGAATAGGATAGAGGTGTGATGTTAAACGAAATGATTATCAGAATTAGGGTATTTTAACCTTGTAAGTCCTAGTTGGAAGACCCGAGATTTGATGTTGGATTAGGAATGATCTAATGATTGGATGTCGAGATTAACGAAGTTCCAATCGAAGGGCCTGAGTGTTGGGATCGTATCCAAAATGGGATAGTAGTTTGACGTTAAAGCCGAACGTTCAGGTCGAACCAAAGTCAACCAGTAATAACAATTAAAGCTTATCGAGGCAAGTATTCCTAAACTTTCTTTTAAAAATACTGCAATTATTTCCTCATTCATATTCTAAGTTCAGAATAGTTAAATGTTTTACATTTCGCTGCAATTACTCTTATTATGCATGTTCTTTTCATTATTATTCCTATATTATCGATTGTTCTCTTGAGCAAATACCCATTCTTTCGGGTTATTTGCGAACCCTGAATTGGGATATTTTGAATTCAAAATGATTTGACATGAAAATACTCAACGGGCTGGATAGTGATGTGTGAGATTAAGTGTTCTTAATCCTAAGGACCGGGATATAACCGGATCCTTGAGATGGGTCGTAGAGCCTGGGTACCCGACTGGATCTATACAGGTAGATATAGATTTGCACTGTATTCTGGCTGATCGGCAGGATACAGGTGCGAACTAGTGTCCAGTCTAATTTGTTGTTGATCGCCATTAACGGCATTCTCTCTCGAAAGTTTTATGATTCCAAAAACCGGACAAAACCCTAATTCAGGAGATGAATCTAGGAATCGCGTGTCACTTTTGGATTTATAATTAAAGGCTGGTAACAACCAACATTTATTCGCTCAACTCCTTTAAATAAATAGAATTGTTTAAAATTGTTTAAAGCTTTTGTCCGGAAATTTTCCTTTGAAACTAATGCTTGACATTCTAATTATATACTTGCTGGGCATTTTTGGCTCACTCTTGCTTAAAGCAGATAAAGATAGAAGTGAATAGCTTTCGTTAGACAACAGAAGTTAGAGAGATCTCCGCTGCGAGAAGAAGAAGACATTAGAAAAATATGACAAGAACGTTAGCATAAAGGTATTTACACTCGTATTGTAGTTGTTGTGAATTTTAGAAGGTTAAATTCTTGTTTCATACCATAACCTGTAAACGATCCGAATTCAAGGGGTTAATTGAATATCCTTTTATTTTATGTAAATATTGTTTAGTGACACCAAATCTTGACCCCGGATTTGGGTTGTTACAAGTTGGCATCAGAGCTACAGGTTATTAGTCACTGAAATAAGAATAGGTGAGAGTAGGATAAGAGTAATAGGTCATATGAGATAGGAAAGACGTAGGCATACTCAGTTTAAGTTCGAATTGAGTGCGAATTAGGGTTAGCAGATCCGATATGAAATTGGTAAGATAGGATGTTGTCAAGAAAAGTGTAAGGAGAATATTGTAACGTTATAGGTATATTGAATTCTCAGATTCTACAGTAATGAGGAATCGACAGCTTGACGGAGATTGGGTATGTTACCCCACTTTTCATCTGGTTTTAAAGAAAATGCGATTGATTCTGGTAAGAACCTCGTGTAAGGGAAGCTAGGTGTGTATTAGTATGATTTAACTTAGAATTAGGTAATAGGATGAGCTCCACGCCGAAGGCAACCAGTTGATGGAAGCTGATGAAGAACCAATATTGCACGTTGTGAAGGCACCACCGTTGCAAGAAGATTCTTATCACTTATCAGGAGCTGCGCAAGAAATGATATTTACCTTACTAGATATAGGTAAGACTAGCAAGAAGGTGCGACCCTATCTATAGACAGAACATCGAATCGCCTGTGTGGTTGTAAGCATAACGTCAAGGACGATGACAAGAATGTCAAAGATAGTACCAAGTGTCAGCATTACGGTAGAATTACGAATAAAATGGTATACAACGGTACCTCAAAGTATCGTCGACTAATAAATATGAACAGAATTCAAGGAGAAGTAGAGAACATATCGAAGTGGAAAGACCCGTACATGGGCATTCCTTTAATTAGATATCTCATTAATGGATCATAAGAATAGCAAGTGACTTATATAGTAATGACGGCCAAATATTTGATTTTCAAAATTTTAAAATGAGATTTCGAAAAAGATTTTCTTAATCAACTTTCAGAAGATTTTTGCATGAAATGAGTTTTACAATTTGGTTGTCGAATTACTATTTAAGTTCTTGTTATTATAAACAGAAAATGACCTAAAAAGAAGAATGGATATAGACTCAGTGTTGTTAGTTCGAAGGACTAAGTAGACCCCCCCAGCAGGGAGAAAATTTAAAGATTTCCGTGAAAGACGAAGATAAATTTTATTTAATAATATTAATGATTGAATCAACATGTTAAAACATTATTTACCCAATTCAAGAATTTATTAAAATTTAACAAGATTCGTGATTCGAGCGGTTAGAGGATGATTGAAGGAAATAGAAGATTCTTCCAGAGGATTGGTGAAGAATAATATTCCTATCGACAAAGTTGAAGTGTTGCGGGATCGATTATTATTCTACGTGGCATAGATTAAGTTGGAAGTAATAATTATAAATTTTGTAGGGACGTGATTAAGATCAAATCATAAAATCATTTAATGTGGAGGCATTTCCAGACTATATTTCGAAGTTATAATGTGACCTAAACTGTGAATCTCTCATTCGACTGGTTCCTGAAGGCATACGTAGGTGAAGCGTGGAAGGTGATCAACATTGACATTCTTTCTCTTATTACGATAGCATATGTTCTTTCGATTCTTGAGTATGTATGAGTTTCTTCTGTGGATAAATCATATGAGGCGAAAATGAAAGAAAATTTATTGTATTCCTTCTGAATTATTTCTCTTCTCAAATTCTTGATTCCTGATTGAGATAAACAGTGTTGTGATATGACGCTTTGTCGAAATGACGAAGCGTCGGGTGGGACACCATCTAATCATGTGTTGTATGCCATATAATATAAAAGACTGGCCATCTTGAGTACGAATATGGTTGTCTCATTCACATCTAAATCTTCACTCATTCTTTTCCTTTAATTTATTGACTTACAAATTCTTCCAACTATTTGTTGCATTGTTATTCCTTTTCCATTTTTTTATTCAAAATCATATTCACAAACTCCCCTTTTGCGTAAAGTTTGTTGTTTGACGATTTCAAAAGAAATGGAATAGTCCCGCGTAATAGGTAGAATTGCATGTCGAATGTAGAAATGATCGCAAGAAAATAAGTGGTGGACATCTGCGGGTAAGGAAGAAGGAATTCATCGATAACATGAACTTGGAGAAGATATCAAGTCAGACAGTTGTTCGTGTTATGAGGATCTCATTAGTACGATAGATTGCGTTAACGTGACGCGCTTCAAATCAGAAGATTTCGACGTGAAATGAATGGTTAGCGAACCGTAACAAATAAATTAGTTATGAAAGAAGGAAGTAAAGATGTGTGCATCAGACAAAGAGAACGAATGTCGGGACAATAATCAAAGATCAAAGGAATTCTGAACAATGACTCAGACAGGCAATTAATACATGAAACATCCCTTCACCGCGGGAAGATATGTATCATGAAGAGTCAAGATAGAAGAAATCTTGATTTCAACCAAATCTCGAACGTGTTCCTCAAGAGATTGTGAAGTTCTCTAACTTAAGTAAATGAAGGATGGCAAATTTAATACACATAAGCGGGCCAACGACGAAAGTTCGATATGGGCACATAAGTGGAGATGAAGCAATGGTGATTCAACTATGAAACCTTTTAAGAAATAATGATCCGACAATTGAGTTTCCACCCGATGGTGACGATAATAAGGAAAACCATGGGTGGTTATTAGTAGATAAATAGATTAGTTAACGGAATTAATTGTGTATCGTCAACAATAATAGATCAATGTGATTAGTTGAAGTACGCGGTATAATTCTTAAAAGTAACTATACACAATTAGTAATGACAAGAAATAAGTTAAAATACTCGCGAAATAAAATTTTGAGAAACGAGATAAATTTTAAAGTTCACTAATAAAATTTTGTAATATTCTGAAAGAACTGAGAAAAGTATGGTTATATTAATCATTGTTGGTTTAAGACCTTAGTCTCATTCCAAAAAGATATATGTTATGTCAGTTAATCATACATATGCTGGTCCGAATGATATAGTTTGAATTATGGCGAATGGATCAATTTGGTTGATGGAAGTGGATGGATATATTTGTGGACGATTTGGTTGATTGATGGTGTCGGCTTGAGTCCGAATGGTAGTCAATGATATAGGGGAAGTGCTACCCAAATTTTCAGAAATTACCCTACATTTTATGATGAAGAAGTATATTGTCGTTCTCGTCAATACTCTAAATGATTGCGATCTCGGATCATGGGAAAAGTTGTTATGACCAAATAGACTTTATATAATTGGTCTTTGATTCCAGTTAGCTAGTCAGCACTTGGTTTAATTGATCAGTTAAAAGAGTTAATTGATCAACTTTACCAACTAATGGTTAGTTAAATGGAGATCGATTCCAATTAGATTGAGTCAAGATCTGACATAATTTTTAGAACCGAAATCAAAGCAATTAGGAATTTGGAGGAAGTGATGGCATTAGCAGGAATCGAAAGTTTAGTGGAATTAGCGTGATGCTACTGCAGACGTGTACGAGGTTTTATCTAGATGAATGGGCATTTGCGATAAACAAGAAGAGCATTTTCAAGAACCGAAGGTGTAAGACACAACAAAGAGATTTTATTATCTGTTATAACGTTTCAGGAAGGCTTTGAATGTATACCCATATTGAATGGTGATTCAATGGAAGTTGCTGTAAAATAGTGGGAAACTCGAAAGTCCAAGTATCCGATGTAAGACAGAGACTGACGAAGTCCGCAGGTGAATTCAGGAAAAAAAGAGATGTTAATCAATTGGGAAAAAGACAAATATGCAATCAGTGATAACTTATACGACATTAAGAAAATAGCTACCGATGAATTTTGATAATTCTATTAGCGAGAATTTAAACAATATAAATAAAAGACCTCGTTCCAGTGTTAATTCCAGAGATGACCTATCTCATAATGAACAGATCAATATTATCAGGAAAAAGAAATTCCCTATGTTTAAAAGAGATAATGAACAACGAGAAAAGAGAACTAATTAAGACAGAAAATGGAATCAAAAGGATGATGAAGAAATTTTATAAAATGATCCAGGATACACTACGCCATAGATTAGATTCCGCAACCCCAAGAAACCGTTACTAAAGGCCAAAAAAGTGTTGCTAAAGGCCAAAAAAAGGTTATGGCGACTCTTTTTTGGGGTTGCAATTTTAGGCGTTGCCATAGAGTTTTTTGCAACCCCGGTGACACCCTATTGCAACCCTTGTTAATCCGTTACAGAAATGTGCTATTGCAACACCAAAGGGGTTGCAATAGATCTTGAAAAGTGTTACAGTAGGGTTTGGGCTATCAGTATAATATTTGTGGGCCCCACAATGGGGCCCGTATGTGGGGTATCGATGCAACCTTTTTGCAACGCTTTTTAGTGTTTTTTGCAACGCTTTTTAGTGTTTTTTACAATGCTTTTTAGTGTTTTTTGCAACGCTTTTTAGTATTTTTAGCAACGTTTTTTAGTGATTATTAGCAACACTATAAGGACCTATTGCAATGATTTATAAAAAAATGCTAAGAACTGTTTGTAAATTAATATGCCCATAAATAAGACCATTGTCATAAACCAACACAATCCACAATCCATAAACCATAAACATCAGTCCACCAACCATCACCATACTACCACTACCTTCACCATACTACCATCAGTTTCCCCATACTACCACAACCTTCACCATCACCATACTACCATCCTTATACCACTAATTGTCTACCAACCATAAAATAAAAGCGGAAGTTTAAACAAGTTAAAGTTACAATTTAAAATCTAAACATAGTAGTACTGAGAAAAATAAAGTAGAACGAGAATGCTGCTAGAACGCTTCTGACTATATAGAACCACCTCTAGTAATAGGAGTGACCATGATAACAGGAGTGCCATCATCATGGTCACTTGAAATTATGGCGCATAGCTCTGCCATATTGATATTGAGGCTAGGGTTTGCTTCACCTAGTTTTCTCAGCGCCCAGTTGAAGTTCTCCTGCATCTTGTTCATCTTTGCGCCAACTTCTTCTTTTTGCTGCTTCATCTTTTCTTCCATTTCTGCAGTAACTTCTTCCCGAATCTTTTCTGTCAAGTCATTGAGTTGCGACTTCGTCGGGCTAGAAACTTTGACAGGCTTGACAGATCTCCTTACAAGCCAAGAAGGACCATGTCCTTTTACATCCAACAGAAGCTTATTCACACCATCAGTTGGTCCTGATAAATCACTTCCCAAGACACTTTCATTTTTTTCCTACCAAATAAAGCCACAAACAAGTCAATCCAAATATTTGTAATCCATAATTAAGACTAGCAGGTGATGAATAAAATTAAGAATACTTACAATTATGAAGTTAGTTACTCTGCCATCAGTTTTATACTTGCGACCGGCTTTTCTTTTTCGAGTCTTAACAAAAACTGTTGTGTCTGAATCGTTGACCTAGATACAAATTTAAATCAATTAAAATTACTCAAACCAATATTGACTTTTTAAAGAAAGAAATGAAATAAAAAAACATTTATCTAAAAACCCTTCATCTAAATTTCTTTAGATAAAGAAATTTAGAGATGAAAATTGTTGAATAAAATTTCAACACTGTCTTTTTCATTATATAATGATCCAATATATGCCATTAAATCAAATATCTCTTGTCAGAACAGTAAAGAAGGCAAGTAAAAATAATTCAAATTTTCCTTTGAGAACGGTCAAGAACATACCATCTTATGTCAAAGTTGTGAAAATAATTTAGTACCAGCAGTGTGTGTGTCCACATATGTATGCCGATTCTTAGCATTTTTCTGGGCCATGGTCTACAGAAAAAATGATGAAAATATTTCAGTAACTAAATACACAGAAGAGACGATATTGGGCTATATAAAGGTTTACCCGAATTTCTTGATCTCCCCAATACTGCAACAACAGTTTGAATTCTGTTAGATATATTTTATAATATCATGTGTAATATAATTTGTGTTTAGTTTTCAGATCTTACCTAACAGGACAAATCAGTACTTAACTGAAAATCAGCACTTATATTAAAGACAGAACTTAAGATATCAGAACTTAAGTTATCAAAACTTAAGGTTCAAAAGATATTTATCAGGATATAATATCAGGACTTAAGATGACTTTCAGATAAAGTAGGCGGCTGATTGAAAGGAACGAAGATCGAGACTAAGATAAAAAGAATTGTGCATGAAGAAGGAATTCTATGAAGAATAGAATACTTGGAAGAAAAGATAACTAGTTGATATATTTTAGGAAGCAGAATTATATTCCATATCAATTAGAAGATTATCTTGTAACTGTGTAGTATATAAACACATGCATAGAGTTTACACTATAAGTGTTACGATTATCGAAGTTATTATTCTTCGTAACTCTAGCAGCTCTTGTGATAATTTGTTCATCACTGAGAGAGGACAGTTCCATATTGTAACAGTGTTTATTGTGTTGAATAAAATCTATTTTCTGTTACTTGAGTTCTTATACTCGATTTGATTATAGTAAACACTGTATTCAACCCCCTTCTACAGTGTGTGTGACCTAAAAGTGGTATCAGAGCCTTCTGTTAACACACAAACAGTTTAAGATCCAAAATCAATCATGTCTGAAGAAGAAACTCCAACCAAGCCCACCAAAACTGAAGAACCTCCAAAAACCGTAAGTCATAGTCGATATGAGACTATAAGAGTTCCCATGTTGAAACCTTCTGAGTATTTCATATGGAAAGTGAAGATGGCTATGTTTCTGGAAGCTACAGATACAGAATATCTCGACAGGATTTATGAAGGACCACATATGCCAACCAAACTCTCTATGGAAGTTGCAGGTCAGCTAGCAAAGTCTGTACCAAAGGAGAAAAGTGATTACACTGCTGAAGATATCTCATCGATTGCAAAGGATGCAAAGGTAAGACACTTGCTGCATAGTGCCATTCATAATGTCATGTCAAACAGGGTAATTAACTGCAAGACTGCACAAGAGATATGGGATGCTTTGGAAACAAAGTGTCAGGGAACTGATTCAATCAAGAAGAACAGGAAGACGATAATCACTCAAGAGTATGAGCACTTTGACTCAAAGCCTGATGAGTCATTAACTGACTTATATGACAGATTTGTCAAACTCTTGAATGATTTGTCACTAGTTGACAAAGAGCATGATATTGAAGATTCAAATCTTAAATTCTTGTTAGCTCTTCCTGAAAGATGGGATTTGAAGGCCACAATAATAAGAGACAACTATAATCTTGATGAAACAACTCTTGATGAAATTTATGGGATGCTCAAGACTCATGAATTTGAGATGGAACAAAGAAGCAAGAGGAATGGAAGAAATTCAAGGACAGTTGCCTTTGTGGCTGAGGAGGAAAGTCCCAAAGAAGCTGCCTCAAGGAAAGGCAAGGAAAAGGCTCTCATCACAAAGTCTGATACTGAGTCATCAAGTTCTGATAGTGATGATGACTCAAAAACTGAAAGTATACCTGAGATGGACCCTGATGAGGAGATGATGTAGCTGTGTGCTCCTATGGTGAAAGGGATCACAAAGATTGCATACAGGAAATTCAGGAGAGGAAAGAAGTTTTCCAGGAAAGGTGCAACTTCTGATAAGAAAGTTTTCAGAAAATCTGAAGGCAAAGGAGGAAAGTCTGACAGAGGAGATTACTTAAATGTTAAATGCTACAACCGTGGTGAGAAAGGCCACATATCTCCAGATTACAGAAAAGGGAAAAGTGACAAAGGAAAGGCTTTTGTCACAAAGAAGAAAAGCTGGTCAGATGCTTCAGATTCTCAGGATGAGGAAAACTATGCCTTAATGGCAAATGCTGATAGCAGTTCTGATACTGCTGACTTAAAGGTACCTCAAACTACTTATGCCTTTCATACTGATGATATTACTGAGTTGAGAAGATATCTTAAGACCATGTTTATTAGTTATAAAGATCAAACTTTAACATGTGAAAGATTAACTTCTGAAAATCTTGCTTATAAAAAGAGGAATGATTATTTAGAAAAAGAGTTAGTCATGTTCCATCAAACTCAGAGGATGAGTTCACCAGATACACATGGGTGTATTTCTTGCACACAAAAAGTGAAACTGCATCTATCTTGATTAATCATGTCAAGCAACTGGATAAATTGGTCAAAGATTCTGTGAAGATCATAAGGAGTGATAATGGCACTGAGTTCAAGAATTTGATTATGGAAGAGTTCTGCAAAGACCATGGAATAATGCAGGAATTTTCTGCTCCTGGATCTCCACAGCAAAATGGAGTTGTTGAAAGAAAGAATAGAACTTTTATTGAAGCTGCACGAACTATGCTTGATGAAGCAAAGTTGCCAACCTACTTTTGGGCTGAAGCTGTGTAGACTACTTGTTTTAATCAGAATGCAACACTCATTAACAAGCATGGAAAAACACCAGATGAGATGGTGAAGAAAAAGAAGCCAAATCTGAAGTTCATGTATTTGGATGCAAGTGTTTTGTTCTTAAGACTAATCCCGAATAGCTATCCAAATTTGATCTAAAAGCTGATGAAGGAATTTTTATTGGACATCCACTTTCTACAAAAGCCTTCAGAGTCTACAATTTAAGAACAAGGGATGTCATGAAATCTATCAATGTCTCTTTTGATGATAAGAAGATTACTGGACTTGAAGATTTCAATGATCATGATCAGCTGAGATTCGAAAATGAAGTTTTAAATTCGGATTCTGTAAATCCTGATACTGCAAACTATGATGGATTAAACTCTGATGTTATTGAAACTGTAGTGACTATGCCTAATGAAAATGCACCTGTACAGGGGGGGCATACTGAAGTTCCAACTACATCTCAAAAAGCATCAGAACCTACAACAGGCTCTTCAAGTTCTGATGGGCCAAGTTCTGATAATTCTGGAAACTCATGTTCTGACATTTCTGGAAACTCAAATAATGAAGGATCCAACTCAGAGAGCATAAGTTCAGGGGGGGCATCAGAAAATGTTGATGGAGACAGCATGGATCATGGGGGAGCATCCAGTTCTAGAGAAAACCTTCCATTTGCAAGGAGGTGGACTAAAGCACTTACACCTGACTTAATTATTGGAAATCCTGATGCAGGTGTCAGAACTAGAACAGCTACATCAAATGAATGTCGTTATTATTCTTTTCTTTCTCAGACTAAACCAAAGAAAGTGGAAGAAGCACTTCAAGATGCTGATTGGGTGCAAGCAATGCAAGAAGAGTTAAATGAATTTGAAAGAAATAAAGTCTGGACCCTAGCGCCAAGACCAAGGAACAGATCAGTTGTTGGTACAAAATGGGTATTTAGAAACAAAACTGACAGTGACGGAATAATTACAAGGAACAAAGAAAGGCTGGTTGTAAAAGGACACTCTCAACATGAGGGAATTTATTATGATGAAACATTTGCACCAGTTGCTAGATTGGAAGCCATAAGGATATTTTTGGCTTATGTTGCTCACAAGAAGTTTAAAGTCTTTCAAATGGATGTGAAAAGTGCTTTTCTTAATGGAGAATTGGGAGAGGAAGTATATGTTGAACAACCTCTAGGCTTTGTAGATCCTAAATTTCCAAATCATGTCTACAGGCTTGATAAAGCACTTTATGGCCTTAAGCAAGCTCTAAGAGCATGGTATGAGGCTTTAGCTCAGTTTCTTCTGGAAAGTGTATTTAACAGAGGAACTATTGACAAAACACTGTTCTACCTCAACCATGAAAGGACTTACTTTTGGTGCAAATATATGTTGATGATATCATTTTTGGTTCTACAAATGACAGACTTTGTAAGAAGTTTGCCAAACTGATGCAATCAAGATATCAAATGAGTATGATGGGAGAACTTAACTATTTTCTGGGCCTTCAAGTCAAGCAGAATGAAGAAGGAACTTTTATTTGTCAATCTAAGTACACCAGAAATTTGTTGAAGAAATTTGGAATGCAGGATTGTTCAAGTGCATCTACTCCTATGGCCACTGCAACTAAGTTGGATAAGGATACTGGTAAATCAGTAGATATTACTGATTACAGAGGTATGATTGGCTCACTACTCTATCTAACTGCATGTAGACCTGATATCATGTATGCTACCTGTCTTTGTGCAAGATTTCAAGCAGATCCAAGAGAACCTCACTTAACAGCTGTGAAAAGAATTTTCAAGTACCTTAAGGGTACAGCTCATCTGGGATTGTTGTATCCTAGAGAATCAGATTTTAAGCTAATAAGTTACTCAGATGCAGATTTTGCAGGATGCAAAATTGACAGGAAAAGCACAAGTGGAAGCTGCCAATTTCTTGGAGGCAGATTGGTTTCTTGGTTTAGCAAGAAACAGAAGTCAATTTCCACATCAACTGCAGAAGCAGAATACATTGTTGCAGGAAGTTATTGTGCACAGATTCTTTCGATGAAGAATCAGTTACTGGATTATGGGTTAGAATTTTCTAAAATCCCTATTTACTGTGATAATCAAAGTGCTATTGCTGTGACAGGTAATACAGTTCAGCACTCAATGACAAAGCACATCAGCATTAGGTACCACTTTATAAGGGAACATGTGGATGAAGGTACAGTGGAATTGCATTTTGTTCCCACAGATCAACAACTAGCAGATATCTTCACAAAACCACTGTGTGAAGCTACTTTTACAAGATTGGTAAATAAACTTGGAATGGTTTCAGGTTCTTTCTCTAAATCTTCTTAGTTTATGTTCTGATACATCAGACTTTATGATCAGTATTTACAGATTTTACTATCTTTGTGTATCCTGTGCTTAAATTGAAAATTACTTAAATGCTGATTGTTGTCTGATGTGAATTTCTAAACTCTGATAGTGATATGAATATTTCTGTGACTATTCAATCCAATGAGGATAACTGTGCTAAATGTTGACCTAGTAATCTTTAATATACTAAAGATCCCATGTTTGAAGTAATTATTTATGTGGAAATCTTTTAACACAAGCAAATTCTGATATTGAGCTTAGTTAAGTTTACTTTGTGTATCTTATTAGTAAGTCAAAAACTAGAATAGTGCTTCTTATCTGTTAAGTTCTGATGTTAGTAAATCTGGTGAATGTACTAAGTATTGATAAGCCTCACTTATCAAAAGAAAAAGAAAAAAAAAGAAAAAAAAATCAGGTACTCCTTTGAGATCTAGTGTAAAAATGTGGAAGGGAAGACCCAAGTGCATTGCTGGTATTAAGTAATATGCATTAGAAAAGCAAAATAAAATTTTCTTGGTGACTTTTCACACTCTATGATTACTGGAGAAATACTCTGATAACAGCATAAATTCTGATAAGCAGTCGTGACTCACTTACACTGAGAAGCCACTGTAATATAGAATTTCAAAAGATGCATAAAATGAGCACAAAACAGTTGAGGTGGACTCATGCATGAACTCATTCAATAGTAGGCTTCAGAATAATGACAGATTGTGAGCAATGTTCTTAGTTATGCCTTATTTCTAAGATGTACTGAAGTGAATCAGACTTTACTCTTTGTCTGATATTTAGCTTAATGCACACATACATTCCATATGAATGATGAAAATTACTGTGGTGATAAATGTTGTTTTAGATGAACAGTTTATGTGTTAGATTGCATAAATTCTGAGGACAAGTTCTGATGGAAGTTCTGATGATTAAGTTCTGATGAAACCATATCAGTATTTGTGTGAAGAATTACAGGAATACATATTCACTTTTCGAGTTAAGGAGCCATATTCTGATGACTTTTAAATCCTGATAATAATCAAGTTTTGATGCTGACGTGATAGTATTTATTTACTTAGTTTATTTTTGGTCATTACTTAAACGATAATATTTTTACAAAATATTGGTTAATGTGAGATAAAACAGTCATAATCATTGTGGTTTAGTGGTTAACGTGTATGTCCTGAAAAATTGCATGTGCACGGTAATTATTACTTATTTTACATGCCCATTAACTCTCATTCTAACCGTTTACTGACTGTTCAAATGGTGCCAGGTGTAAAGTGTATCACATGCTTCAAAAATATGATTGTTGAGTGGAGAAAGTATATATATGAGAGATAAAAGATTTTTTAATCTTTTACTTACTTTTCTATTCTAAATCTCTTTTTCTTTCTCTCTCTCTCTCTCTCTCTCTCTCTCTCTCTCTCTTTTATAATCTGAAGTTATTTTTCTCTCAGGACTTTTTACAAACACTTTGCGAACATTCTGATCCTACAGTGCAGCCTTCATCTTCCAAACCCAAGAGGACTAAGAAAGTACCTCAGACTCAACAGAAGAGAAGGAGAATTATTCTGCGAGATGAATCAGATGCTGAGGAACAGGTTCCAATATCAGAACCTGTTATTGTAGAAGCTGAGAAGGTTTCTTCTCAGAAAGAAACTGTAACTGGGAGTTCTAGGCCCCTCAAAAGGCTTAGAAAATTAAATTCTGATGATAAAGCTCCTACAGTGTCTCCACCTTTGAGGAAATTAAAGAAACAGAGAGCTTATAGGGACATAGTTGACTCAGATTCAGATGTAGTGGAAGCAGCTAAGGAAGGGGATCAGGAATCTCTGATCTCAACAGAACCAGTTGTTATTGAATTACTTCCTTCTGCACAACATAAAACTGCTCAAGCTAAAATACCTACACCTCCTATGTCACCTATGGTTGATCCAGTACATACTGAAGAACCAGGTACAAGTGCTGAAATTGATATTCATAACCTGATTATGCCTGAGGTTTTGTACTTGGAAGCTCCACCAATTCAACTCACTCCACCAACAACATCACTTTTGAATGTTGATCAGAACCTGGCTGCAGATCAGAATTTAGAGGAAAATGTTGAAGCCTCTATAGCCTCACATACTGCTATTTTATCAGAGGATGCTGATACTGCAGGATCTACAAGTTCTGATGCTGCTAATGAAGAAACTACTGGTGAAGCTGTTGCTAATTTAGATACTGATGCAGCTGGTCCATCAGGACATGCACCTCAATAAACTATTCATAAAGCTGATTTAGTCAAGAAGTTTGTTACAGGGGAAGCACCAGTACCTTGGAGTGAAACTCCTAGAGGAAAGGAGTGGACTAAAGAATGGAACTCAGTTAGTTTTGTTCCTTCTGAAAAGATTCTTGCTGAGCATCTTGCAAAAGCTGATATAATGCTGATAAATGATGATTTCAAGGCACGACTGAGAGTTACTGCATTGAGTACAAGGCACCTTCAAGGTCAACACTCAATAACTCATGACAAGGTGAATAAAATTCAAGAAAACTTGATCTAGCAAGATATAAATGTGAAACTTGAAAAGAACAGATTTTTCAAGCCAGCCTTTGACAGAATTGCCTACATTGAGAAAACTCAGGAGAAGCAACAAGCTCAAATTGAAGAAATTCTGAAGAATCAAGCTTCTCACCAAAATTAACTTAGTGAGATCCAATCCTCAGTGGAATTGCTTGTCTCTCTTCTATTACCTGCTGATTCCAAAAAGGGGGAGAAAGTGATTAAGTCCAAATGTAAATCTATTCAGACACTGAAAGGAAAGGATGATAGAAATGATGGCCAGGGAAACTCTGATAAGGGCAGAGGTCAAGGCCAAGGTAAAGGACTTTCGTCAAGTAAATCTAGAATACAAGTCAATGAACAAGTTTTAATACTGGGAGAAGAATAAGTTCTGATTCTGGTAAAAGGATAAGTTCTGGTGAATATCTAGAACTTGATGAAGAAATTTCAAAGCAGTTATTTTTTAAAGAAAATCCAGGAATGGACTTTGAGAGTCTAAAGAAAGAAGAAGCTAGACTCAAAGCAGAAGGTGTCAAGACAAAATCTGAAGCTTCTGTTGTTGAAAAGAAATTTCCAAAGCCTAAGGGTATTGTGATAAAGGAAAGAACAAGTTCTGAGGCAACCAAGGCCAAATCACAAATGGAAATTGATCCAAGGTCCAAGGGCAAAGAAAAAGTTGATGAACCTGTAGAGGTTTATATGCCAGTCATGGATGAAGAAATAATTGATGATGAAGCAGATGTTAATCTTACTCTGATGCATAAAAAGATTTTTCAAGCAACCTCTGACATGGCTCATGTTGTTCAGAGTCAAGATATAGTAAGTTCTGATATGACAGAGAAGCAAGCAACCTCTGATATAGCTCAAGTTGGCTTGATATCAGAAGATAAGGAAAAGGAAACCTCTGACATTGCTCATGTTAAACCTTCAAAGATACTCCTATCATGATTCACCAAAGCTAAACAGACTCAACCTTTGAAGACTGCAACAAGTGGTTTTGAAACAAGAGTTGTTACGGGAAAGGAAGCAAGAGATAAATCTGTGTTGGGTAGTTCTGATGAAAGAAGAGTACATAACACTACCAATTATCCAACTTCCTTAAGTGAACCAGGTGTTGGAGCAACTCCTGAAAGATTGAATCGACTTGAATCTGTACAAATGGTTTACCATACCTTCTTGAAAGAACATATCTTGTTATATTTTATGACAGATGGAAGGGTATACCAGATTAAGAAAAATGCTATACCACTGAAGTATTTTGAAGAACTGGAACATGTTCTATTTCTACTTCAAGTGAAAGACAGATTAACAGATAGTGCTGCAGGATATTTAAAGTCTCAAATTCAAAGACAGAAGAAGTTTTATTCTGTAAAGTCTGACAACACAAACTGTCCCAAGTACAGAGATCACAAAGGTGATATTGTCGATATGAAGCCTAACTCTGCAAGGATTATAACTACTTTTCTGGGTTATAAGGCTGTGGAATTCAATCTAAAGTCTGACAAGGCATTTCTGATTAGACTAGATCAGGAGATAAGAAAAGCTAAGATAAATTATCTCAGAGCAGCTATTTTTGAAAATGGAGAAGATACAGCTGAATTGATAAATGCTAAAAGGAGGATGGTCAATGAACTTAAATATGCAGAGAGATGTTTGTTGAAGAACTATCTCAGGACAACTCCTGATATCAAAGAGATCAGAAGAAATTGAAAGTTAAAGCCAAGTCAAAGATATACAACTACTTAAATTCTGAAGTTTATACAGACTGAAGCTGTTATCAAAATTTAAAGATGGTAAAGCTGAAAGGACTGTAAGTTGTAGTTATCTAGTCAAATTCTCATGCATTTGTACTTAATGTTTTTGACATCATCAAATATCTGTTGAACTTGTATATTATGCTAATTTACAAGTTGGGGGAGATTGTTAGATATATTTGATAATGTCATGTGTAATATGATTTGTGTTTAGTTTTCAGATCTTACCTAACAGGACAAATCAGTACTTAACTGAAAATTAGCACTTATACTGAAGACAGAACTTAAGATATCAAAACTTAAGTTATCAGAACTTAAGGTTCAGAAGATATTTATCAGGAGATAATATCAGGACTTAAGATGACTTTCAGATAAGGCAGGCGGCTGATTGAAAAGAAAGAAGATCGAGACTAAGATAGAAAGAATTGTGCATGAAGAAGGAATTCTATGAAGAATAGAATACTTGGAAGAAAAGATAACTAGTTGATATATTTTAGGAAGCAGAATTATATTCCATATCAATTAGAAGATTATCTTGTAACTGTGTAGTATACAAACACATGCATAGAGTTTACACTATAAGTGTTACGATTATCGAAGTATTATTCTTCGTAACTCTAGCAGCTCTCGTGATAATTTGTTCATCACTGAGAGAGGACAGTTCCATATTGTAACAGAGTTTATTGTTTTGAATAAAATCTGTTTTCTGTTACTTAAAGTTCTTATATTCGATTTGATTGTGCTAAACACTGTATTCAACCCCCTTCTACAGTGTGTGTGACCTAACAAATTCCTCGAGGGGAATTTCAGCATACCTGTTTGCTAACCTCTCCTCATCTGTGTCATATGCAGTAAAATGTTTCGTCT
The DNA here is from genome assembly GCF_009905375.1 of Apium graveolens. NCBI lineage: Eukaryota > Viridiplantae > Streptophyta > Magnoliopsida > Apiales > Apiaceae > Apium > Apium graveolens. Next base: position 28,330,087 of record NC_133654.1, on the reverse strand, counting down.
TGGTATGACTCTTGTACCCCTTCCAATCAGCATTAATTGACTTCAACACCCAGGCTTCCAACTCATCAGGAAATATATATCGTTGCTTACATATAAATCATAAATTAATTATTTAAATTTCAGTTCAGAAGCAAGGAAATTCAGAAAAATCAATTAAATACAATTTTCCTACTATGACCAACATTTTACACTTGCAAATTCCTACTATGATCAACATTTTAATATAAGCAAGGAAATTGAAAAAATTTCAGTTTAGAATACCTTGACATAATTCAGCAAAGTGGTCTTTAAATTTCTAGGAACATCTTTCCAAGATTTATAGGTAAGTGGCACACACTTCTTCAATGTCTCAAGAAATTGACCAAATTCAGACACAACTTTGTCACTGTCAAGTATAGGTTGAAATTCCTTATTCATGCCGAGGAAAATTCTTTTGTCAAAGGCCCTTGTATGAACTTTATTCATAATTGTTGGCCCTCTTTTCTTTTTAGGAACTTCAACTGTAATTGTCAAGTATACGTATGAAAGATAGACAATTAATACCAAATCATTTCATACATAATTCAAGTACACACTAGAAAGAACGATAATTGTGAAATTAAAGATGCTAACCTTGTTCGGATTCTTCTCCAAGATTAGGAAATGCATCATTTGCATCAACTCGCTCATTTGCGGTTCCACTTCCACTACCAATTTATATAGTTTTCTCAGCATTTTATTTCTCTTGACGCTTCCGCATAGCTACATAAGCCGCCATTGTTCCTACCCCCTCAATTCATGGAAACTGGATTGTGTAGCAGGCTCCACCGGAACTGAAGCATGTCGTGCCTCGGTTGATGCATCTTTCTCTGTGGTAGTTGTACCATTCACCCGTGAACGGGTTATTGGTCTACCACCAAGAGGATTCCTATTCAGCTCTTTTTTACTTCTCTGTAGTGTAAAAAACAATAATGTAATAAAATTTAAATTGCAGAAATAATTAATATCCAATTAAAATGAACCAGTAGTAGACATGATACACCTTTCTTTTTTTCTCTCCATTTTCAGCTTCTTTACTTTCCTCTGCTCCAGGATCCCTAGGATCATATTCAGAGCCTTCCTCTTGAATAACGTCTTTTCCTGAACCTTTTCCTTTCGTCTCAGCTCTAACACTTTCCACTAGTTTAGGCAAGCCTAACTGCTTCAACCTCATATTATTTTTCATGATATTAATGGCTCGCGCTTTTTTATACTCTATAAGGGGGGTGGTGGAGGTAGGTCTTGCAGATAAAACATGATTCAAATTTTAGAATTGCATGACAATATACTCTACTTTAGCAAAAAAACTGAACATAATGAAATCTTACTTCAATTTCATTTTCCCCCATTTTTTCATCTTCATTCTGTGGATTTTTTAAATCCAATTTCCTCTTCACACTTGTAATTTTGGCAGTTGCATCATGAACCTCTTGACCAGCTGATTTTGGATGACTATTAACCTCTTGATTATTCAACCGTGTTGACTTTTTCGGGCTGTTCATTAGCCGTGTAGACCTACGAGGACTGTTGACATCTTGTGGATTGTTAAGCCGTGCTGATTTCCGAGGACTGTTGCACACATCAGCTTGTTTCTTTTTTTGTTGCAATTGGAGTTGGTGAGTGGTCACAAACATCTGTTTCCCTGCATTTTTAGTTGTAATAAAGTAGTCATCAAAACTAAAAGCAAGTAATATCTATGGTGGATTCGAGCAGTGAAAATTGAGCAAATGGAAATTACAATACCTTCAAATAGATTTGGCCTAGGTCGCATCACCACATGTGGCTGCATCTATTTCAAAGGCTGGATTTTATGATCGACCACATTGTCAACATAAAAATCCAGGTAGCCCAGATCTTCTACTCCTTTATCATATTCATTAAGGTCTGCATCATTGCCACATAATTTCCACCCTTCTTTGTTTGTATATATTCCTCCGATTTCCGAGTATCCAAGGTCATCCTTAACATACTCCATTAGTACCATGTAAGACCACCTATCACGCTCAACATACTTAAATATAGCCAGGTCCCCTATTATTCTGAAATTGACCCTTGTGGTAAATCCTGACATGGAATGAATCATCTTCCATCCTGAAAAAAAATCATAGAAAATATTAGATACGCAAGTCCAGTGATATTAATATTCTGCCACTTATAAGAAAACAAACGCTTAAACAACCACTAATTAACTAATGGAAAAATGCAACTAATTAACTGAAATTAAAATTCAACAAAATACCCATTTTTATCCAAAATGCAACTTAAACAACCACTAACTAACTAATGGAAAAATGCAACTAATTAACTGAAATTAAAATTCGACAAAAATACCCATTTTTATCTAAAATCAAAACACTAAAGCATAAGTACTGTGATTACAATTTAAGCATAAAAAGAAGGTTCAAAGATCAAATCATGGTGTTACAAATAAATAAGCTAAATACTAGCATGATAATTAAATATTATGGATTCTAATTCTAAAAAGCATTTTCTTCCTCTTCGATAACTGGGATCTCTATTATTGGGGCATCATCTCTGCACCAATGAACATCACTAACTTCAACGCCCGCACGAACAGTCTCTGGGCTTTCATTTGCATCTGGGCTTTCAACCTCAGACCAGTCTCTTGGAAGTTTCTTAATGACATTGTGGTATGATTTATCAACAGGATCTTGTAAGTAGTAGACTTGCTGTACTTGTGATGCCAAAACATATGGATCAGATTTTTGGCATAATTTACTAAAATTAACACGAATAAGGCCATACAAGTCTGTCTCTTCTTGGTACCAACAACATTTAAACAAAACCACTGAAATTTCTCCCCAATAATCAATTTTCAGTATTTCTTCAATTCTTCCATAGTAATTGACTTCAGTAACCAGTGGACTCTCATCTTTCAAACTCGCAAAGCTGGTTGTCAAGGCACTTAGGAATACACCAATGTTTTGTGTTGTACATCTAGCATCTCTAAACTTAGTATGAAATCTGAATCCATTAATGACATATCCACTAAATTTTTTAGCTACTCGATTAGGGCCCATTGAAAGAACTTGTAATTCTGGCGAAACAACTTCCTTTTTTCCAACTTGTTCTTGTAGCCACTTATAAAAATCATCAGTATAAACTCTCTCCCTTTTAAATCTTTTAGGTATAACTTGGCCTTCAATTAAAGCTCGATGTTCCCTACAATAATGACCTAGTTAATAAAATCATAACGGAAAGATCCTAATTCTTTAATACTAATTGGAAAAAAAAGAACTTAAAAACTTACTCAAGTAAGCTTTCTACTTCCTTGTTAGAACAGTTGAAAAGAACATAGCGATGACATTCCATCCATTGCGAATCTTTTAGAGTAATGGCTTTCCCATCTTTATTCCTTCTTGAACCGATTGGATATTCCACATTTTGTGGACATATTTCAGATTTAGCAGAATACTTGCCTATTTTCCCAGCTCTATCATTATTTAAGAATCTTGAACAGAAAATTATGAATTCTTCTGTCAGATAACCTTCAGCAATGGAAGCCTCTAGTCTACTCCTGTTTCGCACATACATTTTTAACTTACCTAGATATCGCTCAATGGACCACATGCACCGGAGATGCGCTGATCTACCATACTCAATTTCCTTGCATAAATGTACGGGTAAGTGCACCATTATGTCGAAGAAAGCTTGAATACATATCATCTCAAAACTACACAGGATTTCTATAATTTCATGTTGCAGTCTCTTTAAGTCGGCCAAATCGATAACTTTGGCCCAAAGGCTTCTTAAAAATGCACCCAATCTTATCATAGGCAACGCAACCTTAGGTTTCAGTATTCTCTTTACAGCAAATTGTACGAAGGATGAAATGTGCGTCATGGCTTTTATACCCCGTGATTTTTCTCTCCTTCGTATGTACATACCGTCTAATATTAGATGCAGAACCATACGGCAATTTAGCATTCTCCAACACTGCATAAAAAGTTTCTTTTTCCTTATTCATCATATCAAATATAGCAACCCTTATCTCGTACGCTTTTCCATCATTTGTTAAAACTGGATGTAGGTCCTTCCTGATTCCCATTTCTTGAAGATCAAACCGAGCATTTAAATGGTCTTTCGATTTCCCACCCATATTTAGCAAAGTACCAAGTATGCTATAACATAGGTTTTTTTCTATGTACATAACATCAAGGTTATGTCGATGCAAGTTCTGACTCCAATATGGTAAATCAAAAAGAATTGATTTCTTTTAAAGGAGAATTAGTTTTTCCCTTTTCTTCTTCCTGCCCTTTTTCTTGTGTTTAGCAGCCCCGAACTAGTTTTGAAAACCGGTTAATAATTCTTCAACCTCTAGCCCCGATAAAATTGACGGACTCATTCCCATTTCAATTTCACCATTGAACCTCTTTTTATCAAACCTCCACTTGTGGTTCGGCTCTAAAAATTTCCTATGGTTCATGTAGCACACTTTCTTACTATGTTTTAAATAAAAAGAAGAAGTCTCGTAGTGGCATACCGGACAATCCAAATAGCCCTTTGTGCTCCAACCGGATAGCATTGCGTACCCCGAAAAATCGCTAATGGTCCATAAAATACTTGCACGTAGATTAAAATTTTCTCCAGCTAAAGCATCATAAGTTTCTATGCCTTTATCCCATAAATATTTCAACTCAGCGATAAGGGGCTGCATAAAAATATCAATATTATTTTTTGGAGATTCTGGACCGGAGATAATTGTTGAGAGTATCAAGTTTTCCGGCTTCATGCATAACCAAGGTGGGAGATTATAATTTACTAACACAATCGGCCAAGTACTATGAGTTGTACTCATTGTACGATATGGACTGAACCCATCAGATGCTAGACCTAATCTAACATTTCTATCGTCTTCCGCAAAATGAGGGAATTTGGCATCCATCGTCTTCCAGGCCTCGGCATCTACCAGATGCCTCAGTTTGCCATCTTTTTTTTGTCGCGAGGAATGCCAAGTCATAAGTTCTTCATATTCCTTGCACATAAACAGCCTTTGGAGCCTCGGCTTAAGTGGAAAGTAACGCATTACTTTTGTCGAAACTTTGTGCATCAACTGCTCCAGAATGCCGTCACTTGTATCTTTATTTTCCACTACAATCCACCTAGAGGCATTGCAAGCTTTGCAGACTTCTTCCTTCTCATTTTCTCCCCAAAAAAACATGTAATTGTTAGGACACGCGTGTATTTTTTGGTAATCTAGGCCTAAGTCTTTAATGACATTTTTCGCGGACTTAAATGAAAGAGGGATGTGTGCTTCTGGAAAGGCCTCTTTAATCAGCTCTAATAAATCAGTGAATGCAGACCCGGTAATCCCGTGTACACATTTTAAGGTATAAAGCCTAATGATAAAACCTAGTCATGAGAATTTTGTGCAACCTTGATACAGAGGCTGCTTTCCATCTTCAATAAGGCGGTAAAAATTCCTAGCTATTTCATTTGGTTTACCAAAACCCCTACCCTTGCCTTGACAGTTGTGCTAACATTTCACCTAAATTATCTCCGAAATATAAGCCCTCATTAAACTCCATATTTACATTTTCTGTATTGGAAATCTCACAAATCCAGTTCACTAATAGTGGAGATGATCAAAAATCACATCCTCACGATGCCACCTGTGATTATCACAGTTTTTGTAGGGGCATGTGATTTCATCACCTACAGAGTATCTAGACAATGCATTCCGCAAAAAAGACCTTATCCCTCTGATATATCCTTCGCTGAACTTTGGAAGTTCAATCCAGCCTTCCATCACTACATTTTTTTATATCGATATTCAATAACGTGCATCAATAACGTGCAATACTTCAAGATATTTACCAAAATGTGATTGTGTGATTATTACAAGAGTATTTACTAAAAACGTAGCCTCGGAGCTCACTAATATAAAAAATATTCATTCACGCAAACTAATATAAATGCAGACATTTACAAGAGTATTTACAAGAGTATTTACTATTCATACACGCAAACTATTATAAATGCAGATATTTATACAGAGAGAGAGAGAGAGAGACAGACAGACAGAGAGAGAGAGAGAGAGAGAGATAGAGAGAGAGAGAGGGAGAGAGAGAGAGGGAGAGAGAGAGAGAGAGACAGACAGATAGGAGCATGCATACTTGAATACACATAACATACACAAACATACTTGAATACACACACTTCTGATTCAATAAACACAACTCGAAACCCTAATTTGAAATAAAATAAAAACTCGATTTATGAATAATACCTAATGAAATAAGAATGCAGTAGTTCAAATCGATCGAAACCCCCAAACTTCAACTCCAATTATAGAATCCCCAAACTGGAACCCTAGTAATCAACCCTCGATAAAGACCAAATCCACGCCGTAATATCGAACTCCAATTGAAGCCAGAGATGAACTCCAATTGTAAGATTTTTGAGATTTGTGAGAGAGTGCGAGATTTGTGAGAGAGTGCAATTTGTGAGAGAGTGAGATTTTGCTGAGTGAAATTTGTGAAGTTTCTGTTTTGTGAAATTTGTTTGAAAACCGCCTATAACCAATTTCAACTCCCTTTGTCCAAATATTGACCTCTCGCCCACAATTTTAATCACAGCCCAGCCCATTTCACTATCAGCCCAGCCTCATTTCATTATTCATAAAAACACAGCCCAGCCCAACTTGGTTTTTCTCAAATTTAAATTATTAATTGCACTTTTTTTAATAAATATTATTTTAAATATTTAATTACGAGATTATTAAAAATAATATATAAATATTTTAAAATGATATATAATATACATATATATAATTATTTGTTAAGTTTTATAAATCACGTAAATAATATTATTAATTCCTAAAAATAAATTAAAAATATATTTCAATTATTATATCATTTCTATGTTAATTATTAATTAGTTAAATTAAAAAATCTTCTTTAATCATCTATGTCATTTTGGTAACACATTTTGATTATACCGCAACATCAAAAAATAGGGGTTGCGATAGACATGGGTTTAGAAGGCTATTATTACATTTTTGTTTGCAACCCTAGTGTGAACGGTTGCGCAATCCATTCTATGGCGTAGTGATATAAGCCATTTGTGAACGTCAATTGTGCCAGAACTGATAGGAGAATGAAGTAAAATGCCGGCAATTGAAGATAAGAATTTCATTTGAAGGAGGCATGTAGATAAAGAAGATTAAACGAAGGTATTAGTGGCAAATTTCTAGCAAAGAACGATACAATGAATCTCATATCGGAAATATTGAGAATTAAAGCAAAGTCCCGAAGGTTCTAACGAATGATTTACCAAGGTTACCTCGGGGAATGAGGTAAGAATTTCTCATCAGTTACTGCATAGAGTCGAACTTGTGTCAAAAGCTCTGTGTCGTATGACCCGGTAGGGACGAAGTAATGAGTGAAGGAAACTTTAGGAGTGTGGAATGAAAGAATAATGAAATAAAGAGTGTTCTACGCTATGCGCAAAAGTGGTCATGGAAAAAAATGGAGGTATGAAGTTACGCATCGATTATCCGAAGTTGTAAGTCTGAGGATTAAATGAAAATAGTGTACAAAGAGTAATTGGATAGTGTAATTGCATTTATTGATAACATCCTCGCCCATTCAAAGACTAAGGAAGACTAAGTTGAATGTCTGAAGATATGTCAGTGGAGGGTTGAAAAGTGGCAACTGTGTTCTAAGCTTCAAAGGTATGAATTTTGGTCATAATTAATTATGAGCTCCAGTTGTGTGGTTAACTGCCAAACAGAAAAGGTCCATTTAAGGACAGATATCTTGAGTAGAAAAGAAAGAGTGAATATCATTAGGATTACCAGGGAATGACTAAAGGAATTTGAAAAGTTAGAAATTAAAGAACAAGTTTTGATCCGGCTTCTGGATTATACTGATACTTACTTTGTTATTAGATATCAAAGGTGGTATTTATATAGATGATTGATGTTGACTTCAGTATGGAATGTTGTGAGCATCAAAGTTCATATTGATATCTAATTTGATATGACAACAAAATGAGTATTAGTACAAAGAGTTCGGTTTTGAATAAAGTTATGATTCATTTCATTCCAAATAAATATATTTTCTTTCAGATAGTAAAAGATTCTCCAGTGAATATAGTTGATAGTGAGTGAAAAGAAATTGAGATATACTGTTAAGTGGTAAGTTAAATGCAATTGTTGAAATTTTCCTTTAAGTTTAAACTTTTAAATAGATGTAGGACATTTCGAAGCATAAGACGCCATGAACTCAGTATATCGGGTGCAGATGAATGAAAAGTATAGGAGACCGATTAAAGATTGTTGAATATGATTGAAGATGATCATAGGTCAGGCTAATCGAACAGAAAGAGACATGGAAAGTAAAGTAGAACAGTCGGTGAAAATGGAAGGTAGTCGTGAGCATGAATTATTGGAATTAGACAGAAAAGAAGATTAGTGTGAATTAAGTTAGTCCTTTGAGACAATAAGGTAGATAGAACGATTGCGAATGAGTTGGCCTTGTTGTCACAGGTATAACGAGTTCGTAAGACATTTATATGTATATAACCGAGAAAACTAATTTAGCTCCATATGTATAAAATGAAGGTTTGAGTCAAGTTGCATGGATAACTGATAGAATTGATATCGATTGGAAACCATTGAGTAATGGTTAAACTGAAGAGTTTTGAGAAATTTTTAAATAAGATGCTCGTAAAATATCATGGTCTGTTCCTTGGCGTGATTCTGAGGACAGAATCCTTTTAAGGGGGAAGGATGTAACGTCTGAGAAATATTATGTAATTATTTTTAACAACAAATAATTATTATGTGATTATTATGTGAATTTTGATGAATTATTTGAGGATTGATATTAATATTTGGGTGTTGATATTTGATAAAATTAAGATATTTTAATTTCTAATTATCCAGAATTAAATATAGACAAGTTTGGTATTTTTCTGGTAATTTTTGGATTATTATGTGATTTTATGAGGATTTATAGAATTAATAATGATTATTTTACGTAATTATAAAATTACGTTTTAGAATCAGAAATCGTTCCACTTCAACCGTTTTTGCATTTTTACAGCCCGAAACTCTTCCGAAAACTCCTTTCTAACCTAATTTGATAATTCTGAGCACTTTTCATGTTTTGACTTTTTCGATCTGGGATACGGTTTGACCTGTGCGAGTCCCGGCGTGAAATTTTCGATACGCTAATCATTTTATAGATCAATAAAAATTCTTATTCTCAGAAGGCGAAATATTATTACCTTGTTTTCGTATAAAGTATATTATAGGAAGTTCCGTTTTGATAATTATCCAAGTCTGGTATTAAAATCGTATCGTCTTTTTAGTTACTTAGCGTCTGAATAACCTATTTTCGGATACGATATATAAATATAATTACTGAATTATTAAATAAATAAAATATGTGATGGTTCTGTCAGCTATGTTTTGCTGTATTATTAATTGGTTGTGATTTGTTGAATACGAAGATTAATTTTATAATTAATTATCGAGCTCTATGAATTTAATTCATTTTTAAAGTAATTTTATTACATATTTATTCTTATAAATGCTAAAATTGTTTCTAAAAATATTTTTGTTGCTTTATAATTTTTTTTATTATTTTTAGGAGTTTATAAAATTTTGAAATCAATACTTTATTGATTATTTATCTCTAAATGATTTTCTGATTGCATTTAATTGTAAAATCAGTATTTAATTCCAGAATGCTCCAAAAAACATGAAAATTTTATTTTATTAAGTTTGGAATATTTTGAGAATTTTAAAATTATTTCGAAAATTTTCGGATTAAATCCACATGCAAGTTCATTCGTTGAACTGTTAATTTCGGGTCTGTTGAGGATTTTAAAAATATATTTCAAAATTAAGAAACTCATGTTTTATTAGTTTCAAAATATTTATAAATATCTATAAAAATTTAGAAATTATTTTGATTATTCCGATATATTTTATACGCTAAATGTGTCATTTAAATTAGAATTGCGGTATCAGATTTAGATAAGAAACGAAAGACACCGGATTATTAGTACCATTCTTATCTCCTTATCATATCACCACCGCCTTCATCGATTAATCTTTCCTCTCTCTCTCGGATAATCTCTCTGGACTATCTCGTTCTCTCAATCTTTCTGTCCTCCTTCTTGCCTTTTTCTCTTTCCCTGTTAATCTCCCTTCCTCTTTCTTTATTTTCGGTTCCCTATTCCCGTTTCTTCTCTGCCGCCGTGTTTCTTTACCGGTCAAGCCGCCGCCTGATTCTGGTGAGGCCTGGTGGCTCCTCTTCGACTGTGTATATATAAGCGTATGTGTGTATATGTGTGTGTTTCAGTGAGCATGTGCGTGTATTATTTCGTGTGTGTGTTATTTTATGTGTGTTGAGTTGTATGTGTTGCGTTTATGGGTTATGCTGTTGTCGTGCATCTCCCTGTTTCGTTTCTTTCCGGTCTCCGCCCTCGCTGTGTTTTCCGGCGAGTGGGGGCGCGTGTTTCGCCTGTTGCGTGTGCTCCTCCTGTTGGGTTGGTCGGGGTTCTGTGTGGTTAATTGAATCCCTATCTGATTTTTTGGAAATAAAATTTGAATGAATTTCTATGATTTTTGAATTATGATTTTAATTACTCGAGATTATTAATCGGTGAAATTTTGCGTTGGAAACCCGAAAATTTAATCGGGTACCCGCAAAATTTTATCGCCGTCGGCGATGAGTCTCGTCGAGCCAACGGTGGACGGTGATGATTTTTATCTGAGTCCTACGAATAAAACATAAAAATACGGATAACAATAATAAATAACTGAATCGTATCGGTGATTGGGATTATTGAATTATGGATGATTGCGATTGTTGTTGATTGTGATTGATGTCGAATTGTCCGACGGGTAGGCCGATAAACAGAAGAGGCGCTGCCCGATTTTCGGAAAATTAATTCCGAAAATACGGAAACGTAACTTATAATTATCGGAGACGTCGAACGAAGTGATGTACTTAAATTTTACGATACCTAATTACGTGTTGGGACAAGATAATTTATAAATAATCGATTACCCTATTTTTCAAAACGACGAGTATATGTATTTTCCGAAAATAAATACCGAACTGAGTTTTGAAGATGTGAACCATAATTGCTATGTGTATTTCAATAATACATATAAATTGTTGGATTTTTAACGCAGCGGGGGCATGGCAAAACACTTTTACACATACAAAATCCAAATAAAAGCATACAGATCATGAATAAAAATTCGAGGGATCGAATCTAACCTTTTAAAATAATTCGGAGACAACGATCAGAGATCCTTAGCAGTTGCTCCTCAAGTGTGAAGCACTCCACCGGTATCCACCAAGAAAACGATGTTAAGGAGGAGGAAGGAGGTGGAGAGAATTGGGGTTTCCAAACTTTTTGGGTTTTCGGGTTCGATGGGGTTAGGATAAAATTAGGGTCTATAATAGTGTATTTATAGGCAAAATTTTCAGCTGAAATTTTCCCATAAATATTATTATTATTATCCCATTTATTATTCTCATTAATAATTAAAACACCTTTTAATTACTAATCCTTTTTCTAAACACTTTAGAAATAATTCTCTCTCTTGATTTAATTTCCAAAAATTAAATTCTTAATTAATAATATTAGGAACTTTTCTTAATTAATTTATAATCAATTAAATCTCATTTAATCAATTATTAAATTTGCCAATTAATTATTTATTTCACAAATAAATAATTATTAGCCATTATTAATTAATTACTCCACCATTAAATCATTCTCTTTTTATGGTGTGACCCTGTAGGTTCAATATTAAGCCGGTAGTAGAAATAAATAATAATAAAACTATTTTATCATTATTTATATAAATTCTCTAATTTATTAAATATGATTAATTAATTAATCACATTTATTCTACATCGTGAGGGATACTTCTCAGCATATCACGACTATCCGGATAATATGAATTCACTGCTTTGAATACCAAGAACCTATTCAGTGAATAGTTACCGTACAATAAACTCCTTCCACCCTACAATGTCCCGATTAAATACAAGGCATGGATCTCGTGTCAAGCCTATCTAATTCAATCACTTGCTTACCATTTACTATGCGTAGTTCTATGCAAATTAGAAACTCCTTTCTAATTTCATTCACTCTGGCCAGAGATTCCTGAACTAGCATAAGTGGATCAGCCTTGAACATTCGCTTCCTTCACTGGAAGGGGTAGATCCTTTATTGATCATACACTATCTTCGTGTACAAATTCCTATACCCAGAAGAGCCCTAATAATTGTCCCTGGAGACTAAGAACTAAACCAAAGCATAGTTCAGTGTACACGAGATGACTATGATGACCTCAAGTCTAAGGATACTTGTACAACTATCACTAAGCGAACAACTGCTGACACGTGAGTGAACTCCATCAGTTGTTCAGTTGGGCGAGTCATGTTCAGTGAACTTATTCTATAATAAGCACCTACATACTAGCTATAGTGTCACCACACAAATGTCTATGAGAACAGACATCCTTCATAATGAAGCAAGCATAGTATGTACCGATCTTTGCGGATTATTAATTACCAGTTAGTAATCCTACGACCAGGAACTATTTAAGTTTAGAGTTATCATCTTTTTAGGTCTCACTATTATGATCTCATCATAATCCATAAAAAGCTTTACTCTAAACTATGGTATATCTTATTTAAACACTTAAATAGATAAAGCCCATAATAAAAGCAAAACAAGTCTTTATTAATATCAATGAAATCAAAACAGATTACATAAAAGTTATTCCTAAATCCTAATACATGATTGGACTTAGGACATATTCCTTTCATAAATATGAGTGGGGTTATGAAATCGTATGGGTATAATAGGATAGTGGTGTGATGTTCAACGAAACGATTATCTGAATTAGGGTATTTTAACCTTGTAGGTCCTAGTCAGAAGACCCGAGATTTAATGTTGGACTAGGAATGATCTAGTGATTGGACGTCAAGATTAATGAAGTTCCAATCAAAGGGCCTGAGTGTTGGGATCGTATCCAAAATGGGATAGTAGTTTGACGTTAAAGCCGAACGTTCAAGTCGAATCAAAGTCAACAGTAATAACGATTAAAGCTTATCGAGGCAAGTATTCCTAAACTTTCTTTTAAAAATACTGCAATTATTTCTTCGTTCCTATTCTAAGTTCAGAATAGTTAAGTGTTTTATATTTCGCTGCAATTACTCTTATTATGCATGTTCTTTTCATTATTGTTCCTATATTATCGATTGCTCTCTTGAGCAAATACCCATTCTTTCGGGATATTTTCGAACCCTGAATTGGGAAGTTTTGAATTCAAAATGATTTGACATCAAAATACTCCACAGGCTGGATAGTGATGTGTGGGATTAAGTGTTCTTTTCCTAAGGACCGGGATATAACCGAATCCTTGATATGGGCCGTAGAGCCTGGGTACCCGACTGGATCTATATAGGTAGGTATAGATCTGCACTGTATCATGGCTGATCAGCAGGATATAGGTGCGAACTAGTGTACAGTCTAATATGTTGTTGATCGCCATTAACGACATTCTCTCTCGAAAGTTTTATGATTCCAAAGACCGGACAAAACCATGATTCAGGAGATGAATCTGGGAATCGCTTGTCACTTTTGGATTTATAATTAAAGGCTGGTAGCAGCCAGCGTTTATTCGCTCAACGCCTTTGATAGAGATAAATAAATTATGATTGTATTATTAAATACTGCAGTAATTGTACAAGCTGTGGGCTGCTAGGCCCAATAAAAAGATATATGATACTCAGACCAGAAAGGTTAAGCCTGATGGACCAGATCAGGCCTGATGGAATAAAAAAGGCCCGAAAGCCCTGATTATTAATTAATTTCGTAATTAATTAATAAGGGACAAAACAGATGTTGAAAAGAGTCCCGATAAAGATATGAATCCTTGGAGATTAGCCTCAAGGGGACCTAAAAGGATAATGAATCAGTTTCCTACTATCTAGGACTCCAAAGTCCATTCTAATTATGAGACTTGCCCACCAAGTCTCCTATACCA